>NC_090761.1:9689354-9762632 GCF_036898095.1 Palaemon carinicauda
AAGTAGCATGCATCGCATACTTTGTGACCTTTTCCTGGTTAAGGACTTCAGCCGCCGAGAACGAGACCTGCCGTCTGGAGAGTCTCTCAAGAGGGACTCCCCTGGCTAGGTTTTCCAGAGAATGGTGAAGGGGAAGAGCTGAATTGGGTTCCTCCAGGATCTCAAAGTACCTCCTTTGTTGTACGCAAGGAGGTGGGAGGAGATTGTTCGTAGAGCCGGCACGGTTTGAGGAGGTAAACTCGGAGAGCTGTTGGGTGATCTTGTCCCTGGTACTCTTCCACCCTTGAGACCAGGGCAGGGCTGCACTGGTCTTTGAGGGTTTCCGAGTGCCGAAGACGAGGTCTAAGACCGTGTCTTTGCCCTCTCGAGGAGGTATCTCTGGGTCGGAAAACCCATTGAGAACCCTCATTAGAGTCCGAACCTGCCAGAATGCATGTTCTGATTCTTGTTGGTCTCCTCCTAATGTAGGACTCGCACCAAAGTCTCCTTCTATCCCCTAGAGCTCTTCTTGGGGTGAGTCGCGGACATTCCTGGAGTGGCTGGTTGTCTCCGTTCTAGCCCTAGTGGAGGACTTTGGCAGAGTTTTGGAGTCTTTGGACTCCTTCCGAGGAAGGAGATAAGACTCCAACATCAAAGGCCTGTGTCATGTCCCTCCTGGTCTCAGATTGAGGGGAACTCTCAGCGTGAAGGGAGGTTTCTTCCATTGGTGCGATGGAAGAGTGTCTATCCTCGCGCAATTCCCTTGGTGAAGGATGGTCTTCATCCGACAGGGAGGGAGAGTATTCCTGAGGAGATACTGGAGGGACTAGCGTTGATGGTCTGCACGTATAGCTGATTCACACACTTAGAGGAGGGTGACAGACACTAAACATTGTTGGGGAAACAACAAAAAGTTGTAGGAGGAAAAAACCTTGATTACTTACCTGCTAAGGTAGCTGACATCAAATGTTCCTGCCTCTTGAGTCGCTTTCCCTTAGGAGTGTCTGCCAGGAGTGGACCTGTCATGCTGAAAACAACACAATCGAGTCTGTCAACGGGGTGAGACCAACAATTTGACTAGACTTCAGAACTACCTTCAACCCTTATATTAAAAACTGCAACCTTACTAAAACTAACCACCTAACCTTGCAGAATAGATATAAACTATCTATCTAGACTGAGGGAACTGTACCACAAGTCGACGTCCTCAGACAACCATTAAAAACACCAACCCACACACAGGTATACAAAAACTAAGGTTGAGGGGAGGTAGTAACTCCTTTGCCTAATACAGAAGCCGTAGCTACGTATGGGCTCAAGGTATAACATCTCTCATAATCCACTCTCACCTCTCTGAGGTAATGAGAGGTGAAAACAGAGTTGCTTCTCCAGAACGTTGCATCCATAATTTGCCTAACTGACATGTTCTTACGATATGCCAGAGAAGTAGCAATGGCTCTCACTTCGTGAGCCCGTACTTTTAAAAGGCCGAAGTGCTCTTCCTACACAAGAGGTGAGCTTCCCTTATAGTATCCCTCAGGAAAAAAGACAAAGCGTTCTTTGAAAGGGATTTTTGCGGATCTTTCATTGAGCACCATAAGGAGCTAGATGAGCCTCTCACACTCTTAGTGTGAGACAAGTAAGCTTTAAGGGCTCTAACGGGACAGAGGAGCCTCTCTTGCGCTTGATCCACTAGATTAGTGAGGTTAGGGACCTCAAAAGTCCTTGGCCAGGGCTTTGAAGGGTTCTCGTTCTTGACGAGGAAGTCCATCCTTAAAGCACAAACCGCTCCATTCTGATTGAAGCCCACTTGCTTTTCAATAGCATGAACCTCACTGACCCTTTTAGCTGTGGCTAGGGCCATCAGGAAGAGGGTTTTCTTCGTTACATGAGAGATGGGTTCGAACTTCTTGGTGCAAAGAAACTTCAGAACCACATCCAGGTTCCAAGAAGGGGGCTTTAACTGAAGCTGTTTAGTTATCTCAAAAGACTTCACGAGGTCTTGCAAGTCCTTATTTTGAGACAAATCTAAGCCTCTATGCCTACAGACCGTCGAGAGCATACTTCTATACCCTTTGATCGTGGATACTGCCAGATTAGCATCCTGTCTGAGGTATAACAAAAAATCCACAATCTGACTCACAGAGGTAGTGGATGAGGAAACTTTGTGCTGCCTACACCAAGCTCTAAAAGTCTCCCACTTAGATTGGTAGACCCTCTGTGAAGAGACCCTCCTCGCTCTGGCAATAGCTTTTGGAGCTTGTGCCGAAAATCCTCTCGCTCTGACAAGCTTCTAGATAGTCTGAAGGCAGTCAGTTTGAGAGCGAGGGGGTTTTGATGATACCTCTCGAAGTGGGGTTGTTTGAGAAGCTTTGGACTTGCAGGCAGGCTTCTTGGGAAGTCCATCAACATGTCTACCACTTCTGTGAACCATTCTCTCATTGGCCAGAATGGAGCTACTAGGATCATTCGTCCCGAATCAAGGAGAGCGAATTTCCTGACGACCACATTGATGATCTTAAACGTGGGAACGGCATATGTGTCCATCCCCGTCCAATCCATCAAAAAGGCGTCCACCGCTATTGCCTCCTTGTCCGGAACTAGGGAGCAATAGTTGGGGATCCTCTTGTTCTGGTTGGATGCGAAAAGATCTATTAACGGTCTCCCCCACAGCTTCCAGAGACACTGACAGACCTGCTGGTCAAGGGTCCATTCCATGGGAAGAAGTTGCCCTTTGCTGCTGAGCATGTCTGCCCTTACATTCCTCTGTCCCTGTACGAATCTTGCCAGCAGTTCTATCTTGTTCTCCTTTGACCATAGAAGGAGCTCCTTTGCTGTTTCGAACAGAGACAGAGAGTGAGTCCCCCCTTTCTTCCTGATGTATGCTAGAGCTGTGGTGTTGTCTGAGTTGACCTCCACAATCTTTCCTGACACTGAGTCTTTGAAGGCCTTTAGCCCTAACAGAATGGCCATCAACTCCTTCCTGTTGATGTGCCATCCAAACTGACTTTTCCCAAGAGCCTGAGGCCTCCTTGCTTCCTAGTGTTGCTCCCCAACCTGACTCTGACGCGTCTGAGAACAACACTAGGTCTGGGTTCTTCTTGTACAGGGAGATCCCTTCCCTTAATGAAGCTGGATCCAGCCACCACACCAGATGATCCTTGACCTCTGCTGGAATAGGGAAGGAAAAGGAGTCGTCCTGTGTCTTCCTATTCCACACCTTTGATAGGAAGTGTTGAAGAGGTCTTAGGTGGAGTCTCCCAAAAGAGACAAACTGTTCGAGTGAGGAGAGAGTTCCCAGTAAACTCATCCACTCCTTCGCTGAGCACTTCTGTTTCTTCAGGAATCCTCGGACCTTCTCGAGGCACTTGGTCTGCCTTTCCTGGGAGAGAGAAGCCCGAAAAAGAACTGAATTCAGAACTATCCCCAAATAAAGAATAGTCTGATTCGGCTCAGTCTGAGATTTCTCCCTGTTGATGACAAGACCCAGTTCTTGAGCCATCATGAACGTCTTTTGTAGGTCCTCCAGACATTTTTTTTTGATCGTGAACGAATCAACTAATCGTCCAGATAAAAGGATACCCTTATCCCCTCTTGATGCAGCTAGCCTGCCACGTTCGCCATTATCCTGGTGAAGACTTGAGGAGCCGTGCTGAGACCAAAGCAAAGCGTCTTGAACTGGAAGCACTTGCCCTGGATCACAAATCTCAGGTACTTCCTCAAAGCCGGATGGAGGGGGAGGTGAAAATAAGTGTCCTGCAAATCGAGACACACCATCCAGTCCCCTGGTCATACTGCTGCAAGCACAGACTGAGTCGTCTCCATGGAGAACTTCGTCTTCTCCACGAAGACGTTCAGAGAGCTGACATCCAGGACAGGCCTCCATCCACCCGAGTTCTTGGGTACCAGAAACAGGCGATTGTAAAATTCTGGGGAGTAAAGGTCCAGAACTGGTTCTATCACTCCCTTGTCCAGCATCTGGTCGACCAGATCTAGAAGCGCCTTCCGTTTCTCCGCATCTGCATACTGCGCTACTAAGGCTAGGGGTGTATCTGAAAGAGGAGACTTCTTCAAAAGGGGGATCTTGTATCCTTCCTTGATGACTGAGAGGGACCAGGTGTCCGCCCCTCTTTTCTTCCAAGACTGCCAAAAATGTGACAGTCTTGCCCCTATTGCTGTCTGGAGGACTTGCACTTCATTTCTTGGAGCGAGATCTAAACGAAACTCTGTTCGTCCTTGCTCCTGACTCCTGTCTTCTTCCTCTAAAGTCAGATCTCGAAGGAGCCCTACCTCGAAAGGGCTGTTGGAATTTCCTCTCCTCCCTCTTCAGAGACGAAGGAGCGACTGTCAAAGGCTTCCAAGCTGAGCGTGATAAGAGGTCTTGGGTGGCCTTTTGCGCCAGAGAAAGCGTAATATCTCTCACAAGGGCCTCAGGAAAGAGATGTTGCGACAGGGGGCGTAAAGGAGGTCAGACTTCTGCGCAACAGTCACAGATCTCGAAGCAAAAGAACATAGCAGGGCCCTCTTCTTCAAGACTCCTGCTGAAAAAAGGGAAGCCAACTCATTAGCTCCATCCCTAAGAGCCTTATCCATACAAGACATAATACTCGTTAGGTCTTGTGTTCCTTCCATTTGCTCAGTCTTCCTGGCCCGAGTCTCTAGAGACCAGTCCAAAAAGCTAAAAACCTCAAAGGCTCTAAATATCCCTTTGACAAGGTGATCAAGTTCCGACATCGACCACATAACTTTGGCCGAGTTGAGAGCATGCCTTCTGGCAGAGTCCACAATGCCAGAGAGGTCACCCTGGGAGGAGGCAGGCACTCCCAGACCCAGAGGCTCCCCAGTCTCGTACCACATGCCAGCCTTCGAAGCAAGACAAGCTGGTGGAAAAGAGAAGGTGGTCTTAACCGCTTGTCTCCGTTCTTAAATCCAATCGTCTATTTTAGCAAGAGCCTTCTTAGCCGAAATAGAGAGCTTCATCTTGATAAAGGCCGACTGTTTCTTGGCCTTCTTCCTGCTAAACTGAGATTGAGGAGAACGAGGAGCAGAAGGTTGAAATTCCTCCCCATACAGTTCAAAGAGAGAGCGAGAGAGAACCTTGTAGTTGCCAGCAGCGTTAGCAGGTTTGTCTTCGTCTTCTGAGACATCATCGAGATCCTGTCCCACCTCTACTACAGCCTTCATTCGGGAAGAGGGCTCACCTGAATCCGAAATAGGAAAATCGTAGAATTCGTCCAGGAGGAGAGGGCTGCAAGCAGCCTGACACCGAGAACCGCTTGTGTCCTGGTGCCGAGCGTAGGTGTCGTCCTGGCGCCGCGAGTCGGAAGCGTCTTGGCGCCGAGCGTTAGAAGAGTCCTTGAGGCGGTAGGAGGAAGCGTCCTGGTGGCAAGAGATGGAGGCGCCCTTACAGCGAGAGCTGCCATTGTCCTGGCGGCGAGAAGCAGTCTCATCCTGAAGAAGCAGGCTGGAATCGCCCTGGCGCCGAGAGAGAGGCGGAATCGTCCTGGCGTCAAGAGCGAGAGGCGGAAGAGTCCTGGCGTCGAGAGCGAGAGCTGTAATCGTCCTGGCGATGAGAAGAGGCATCGTCCTTGAGAAGCAGGCTGGATTCGTCCTGGCATCGAGAGAGAGAGAGAGAGGCGGAATCGTCCTGGTGCCGAGAGCGAGGGGCGGAATCGTCCTGGTGCCGAGAGCGAGGGGCGGAATCGTCCTGGCGCCGGGCAGACAAGGAAGCAGTGCGGTGTCGTGTCTTTGATGAAGCGCGCAAAGGTTCCTTAGGCGATGAACTCTGTTCCCTCTTAGAAGCTGACTTCTTGACAGGTAATGCGTCGTCTTTACGTCTGTCGGACTGGGGGTGAGGGCGGCTAAAAGCTTGTACTAACGAGAAAAGCTTCTCCTGCATAACTGACATGAACGACTTAGCGACTTCTGCTGGATCCTGCGGTTCAGAAGGAGACGGCTGTCAAATAACACTGGTGGAAGGAGAAGGATCTTCTGCTGCTCTATCCCGACTTTCGGCTCTTGATTTCGTCCTCTTCACAGGCACGATATCCAAATCGTCCTCCGAAGGACAAGGTTCGTGGCTACTAGAAACGGGAGAGTGAGAACGAGACTGTTCCTCTCGGTTCCACCTCCTCTTCGTCAGTCTCAAAGTCTCGTACTTCCATTTGCGTCTGGGAGAGGGATTCGGGGAAGAAACCATCACATCCGACCCACCTTTTCCGTGGCGGTCAAGAGCAGCCTGGGAATTTGCAACAGGACTGCCGAGGCGACGGCTGACCGAGGGTACGTACCTCTCACCTCCTTTCGGTCGTCGACGTACCTTCTCCCTTGGTCCTGGGAGCTTGGTAGAGGTCTAGACCTAGGGTAATGACAGGTTCGGTCAGTCGCCACCTCCACTGCACTTTCACAAGCACTAACTTTACTCCTCTCACTTGGCTTACCTTTAAAGGCCGCAAGTTGATCTTTAATGGCCTTCAATTCGGCAGCCATCCTGGCGTACCGAGGGTCATCCGCAGATACGGATCCTGTAGAAGGGCAGGAGTTACTACCTCAGGGGAAGGATCAACTTCCAAAGAGGAATTAATTAAGGGTTCAATAGACAAATCAAGACTATGTTTGCTAGCAGACTTAGATTCAGATCTAGAAGCTCTCCTTACTCTATCAAGCTCTAATTTGCGCACATAGTGCTTCGTAGCTAACCAATCCTTCTCATTCAAAACCTCACATTCCTTGCAACTATTATTCAGTGCACACTCAAAACCCCTGCAACCCAAACAAACAGTGTGAGGGTCTACCGACACTTTCGGTAACCTCACCTTGCATTCCCCATTCCCACACACACGAAAATGAAGCTTCTCACTCATATTAATCAAAAACAAAAATCACAGAATACACAGAAACACGACTGCCAAATCCCCAAATCAATGTACTTCACCAAAAAGAAGTCTGGTACAGCGACACAGGGAAAGCGAAAAGAAAAAACTCTAATGGCGGACCAACCGTGTTGTCGATCCGGCCGGCAGAGATGATCTGAAGAACAGAAAACGGGAATGATTCCAAGTACCACCCTGTAAGGGTTGTTAACCACCTAATCGCACAACCACCACAAAGCGGTTACCGAGATTTTTTAAAAAATTCTGCCGAACGTCAGAGACTAAGCTATATATATATAACTGCCAGGTAAGTTCTATTCATAAAAATGACAAATTCGGAGGTAATATGACAAATTCATAGATAATTTGTATTTTTCCTAACTACATAAACCTTAGCTATTTAATAGGGGTATTACTTTCGGCGTAGCTGAAATGACGAGCCATTAATTTTTAACGAGGGGTTTACTACCCACACCGCTAGTTAGCGGGGGTAGGGGAGGGTAGCTTGCTTACCCCCCCTCTCACACACCTGTGCTTGAGCTCACTTTGCTTGGAGGTAGGACTTCAAGGGGGATAGGGCTGGCGGGCAAGTTTGGTTAAATAGCTATAGTTTGTATAGTTAGGAAAAATACAAATTATCTACGAATTTGTCATTTGTTCCGTAACTGGAATACAAACCATGCTATTTAATAGGGGTGACTCACCCATTAGGAAGGGTGGACGTCCCAGCCAGTCTGGCTTTTGGCTTTGCCGGGGGACTCCTTATTTGAGTGTGTAAGCACCCAAGAAATAAGGAGTCCCTGCACCTCGTTAGAACCTTGCTACACAAGGTCTGCGGCCTACGCAAGCTGTGTGTGAAGGTATGAAGAAGAGTGACTCGTCCTAGAAAGTTGTTCTGAAGTTCTTTAGATGGAAACTTGTAGACTATGATTTCCCCAATACCACCTCGTCAGGGTAAGGGGACGTAACAGTATTAATCTTAGTACTAGGAACACAAGGGAGCATGGTTTACCTACAATGGTTTGAGGTCAGCTATGCAGAGAACCCAAGAGAGGGGATAATGAAGAAAAGAATAATGGCCAGTTAAACCTTTTCATTCATGCAGACTATAACCGGGTAACAATGCCCTCAACCTTCTGCTACTTGTCCAATAAGGAGCTTGAGATTTTAAACCAGCTGTTGTGCAGCCACCACAGGACCGATAGAGAACGTATCGAGTCTCCTGTGGGTCACGTCTTGCAGGTAGTGGGATGTGAATGTTGTTTGACGTTTCCACAACCCAGCTTGAAGAACCTGCATCACTGAAAAGTTTCTTTTGAAGGCCAGGGACGTAGCTATGCCCCTGACATAATGTGCTCTGGGGCGACGTGACGGAGGAGGGTCTGGATTCAGTGCCTCGTCAATGACTCTGCGAATCCATGCAGAGATGGTGTTTTTGGTGACCCTCCTCTTAGTCCTTCCTGTGCTGACGAATAGTGCTGGCACATGAGGACGGGCTGCAACTGTTCGTTTGAGGTACATCCTCAAGCTCCTTACAGGGCATAGTAAGAGATGGTCTGGGTCATCTGTTACAGTACGGAGACAAGAAATCCAGAAGGAGTCGAATCGAGGATCTGCTACTCCTGGATTCTGAGTCTTAGCAATAAACTCAGGGACGAAGCTGAACGTTACCTCCCCCCATCCCCTTGAATGGGCAATGTCATATGACAGACCATGAAGTTCGCTGACTCGCTTGGCGGAGGCCAAAGCTAGCTGGATTACCGTCTTCCAGGTTAGGTGGCGATCTGATGCCTGGCGTAATGGTTCATAGGGAGGTCTCTTAAGAGACCTGAGAACTCGAACCACGTTCCATGGGGGAGGTCTCACTTCTGACTGGGGGCAGGTAAGTTTATAACTCCATATGAGTAAGGGAAAGTTCTAGCGATGAAGAAATGTCCATTCCTTTCAGTCTGAAGGTGAGGCTTAAGACTGAGCGATAGCCTTTTACTGCTGAGACTGACAGGCGCAATTTTTCACGCAAATACACGAGGAACTCCGCTATTGCTGGAATAGTGGCATCGAGTGGAGAGATACCCCTTCCACGACACCAACCACAGAGGAGTTTCCATAATGCCTGGTTGACTGCTGCTGATGACTTACGCAGGTATCCAGATATCCTAGTCGCAACTTGTTGCGAAAATCCTCTCTGAGAGAGGAGATGCTGGATAGTCTCCAGGTGTGAAGTCGTAGCAAAGCTACGGCTTTGTGGAATATGTTGGCGTGTGGTTGTTTGAGTAGATTGTGTCGCGTAGGGAGTTCTCTTGGGGGCTCCGTTAGGAGCTGCAGAAAGTCCGGAAACCAGTCTGCGTGATGCCATAGCAGAGCTATGAGGGTCATTGAAAGATTGACTGATGTTCTGGTCTTGTTGAGTACCCTCCTCATCAAACAGAACGGGGGAAAGGTGTAAACGTTGATGTTGTCCCACCGTTGTTGGAAAGCATCTTGACAGAGAGCCTTGGGGTTTGTGACTGGGGAACAATACAGCGGGAGCCTGAAGTTTAGGGCCGTTGCGAAGAGGTCCACATGATCCGAAGACCATTCGGTACTCACTATCTGAGATGCTCTGCTCAGGTTGTCGGTGATCACATTCCTTTTGCCCGGAATGAAGCGTGCCGATAGTGGCATCGAGTGGATTTCGGCCCATCTCAGTATCTCTACTGCTAGATGGGGTAGCTGCTGCGAAAAAGTACCTCCTTGCTTGTTGATGTAAGCCATTACTGTGGTGTCGTCGCTCATCACAACCACTGAGTGGCCCACCAGGAACTGTTAGAACTGTTGAAGGGCCAGAAAGACAGCCTTCATCTCTAGGAGATTTATGGGGAGGTACTTTTCTGACTCTGACCAGAGGCCTGAGGTCGTGTGGTGCAGCAAGTTCTCGTCTGTCACCCACCACTGGAGGTCTGTCAGTTCCGCTGATCCCATGGGGATCTGGATGTCCGGGGAATCGCGAGTTTAATTCCACCGGGACTTGAGTTGCCACTGGAGGGATCTCATCCTGAGGCGACCATTGGGAACTAGACAGGCCAGCGATGAAAGGTGACCGAGGAGACGTAACCACGTTTGGGCTGGAAGTTCTTCTCGTCTGAGAAAGAGTCTTGAGACCTTTCTCAGCCTTATTATCCTGTCGTCTGATGGGAAGGCTTTGTAGAGATTGGTGTCTATGATCCTGCCTAAGTATACCAGTCTCTGTGTAGGAAGCAGAGAAGACTTCTCAAGATTTACCATGATTGCGAGATCCTGGCAAAGTCTCAGAAGTTTGTCTCAGTGTTGAAGAAGGGTTGACACCAAGTCTGCTAGGATTAGCCAGTCGTCCAGATAACGGAGGAGACGGATGCCAATCCTGTGTGCCCAAGATGACACTAGGGCAAACACTCTGGTGAAAACTTGGAGTGCTGTGGAAAGACCGAAGCACAGCACCTTGAACTGGTACTTTCTGTTATCTAGGCTGAATCTTAAGTACTTCCTTGAAGACGGATGGACTGGGATCTGGAAGTACGCGTCCTTTAGGTCTAGTGTACACATGAAGTCCTGAGGTCTTACTGCTAGTCTGACCGTGTCTGCCGTCTCCATGCTGAACGGAGTTTGTTTGACAAACTTGTTCAGGGCTGAGAAGTCGATGGCTGGTCTCCAGCCTCCAGATGCCTTTCTTACAAGAAAGAGTCGACTGAAGAACCCTGGGGACCCATCGAGGACCTCTTGCAGAGCGCCCTTCTTCGCCAGGGTCTGGACTTCTGCCTGAAGGGCCTGCCCCCTTGCCGATCCCATGGCAAGGGAGGCTATTGACACTGGATTCCTGGTCAGGGGAGGTAGAGATGTTATGAACGGGACGCAATATCCTAGACGAATCACAGAGATTGTCCAGGAATTGGCCCCGAGTTGCTTCCACCTGTCTGAGCAACTTTGTAGGCAGTCCCCCACTGGTGGAAATGCAGGGGGAGCGCCTATCCTAGTGTTTGCGGCCTCGGCTGCTCCCTCTATGATTCTTTCCTCCCCTGGAGGACTTTTTGCCTTCCCTGTCCTTGGCAGGAAAGGGCTTATTGGACACCGCTGTCTTCGCTGCTGGTTTCATCTTTACGGTCTTGGTTGGACAGGACTGCTGAGGTGCTGGAGGTTTATAGGGCTTAGTTGTTAAAGCCCTATGGAGGAGGGAGTCTCGATGAGACTTCCTCCACCTCTAAGCAGCAAGTTCCACATCCTTAGGCTCAAACAGATGGGTCCCCTCTAGGGAGGAATGTCTGAGCCTATTTATCTCGATGCTTGGGACCTGTTGGTGGAACCTCTCAGACACTGCATCTCTACGTTTCAAGATAGAGTTTGCCAACAAGTTCGAGACTTGGTGGGCAAGAAACTCAAACATGCGAGTGCCTGAAAGTAAAAAGGTCTCCATTGCCTTCCTGGTACGCTCCTTGGAAAAATCCCTGGATCGTATCAGGATACCTAAGGTCCCTAACCAGATGTCCAGCCACGAAGTAGCATGCATCGCATACTTTGTGACCTTTTCCTGGTTAAGGACTTCAGCCGCCGAGAACGAGACCTGCCGTCTGGAGAGTCTCTCAAGAGGGACTCCCCTGGCTAGGTTTTCCAGAGAATGGTGAAGGGGAAGAGCTGAATTGGTTTCCTCCAGGATCTCAAAGTACCTCCTTTGTTGTACGCAAGGAGGTGGGAGGAGATTGTTCGTAGAGCCGGCACGGTTTGAGGAGGCAAACTCGGAGAGCTGTTGGGTGATCTTGTCCCTGGTACTCTTCCACCCTTGAGACCAGGGCAGGGCTGCACTGGTCTTTGAGGGTTTCCGAGTGCCGAAGACGAGGTCTAAGATAAGACCGTGTCTTTGCCCTCTCGAGGAGGTATCTCTGGGTCGGAAAACCCATTGAGAACCCTCATTAGAGTCCGAACCTGCCAGAATGCATGTTCTGATTCTTGTTGGTCTCCTCCTAATGTAGGACTCGCACCAAAGTCTCCTTCTATCCCCTAGAGCTCTTCTTGGGGTGAGTCGCGGACATTCCTGGAGTGGCTGGTTGTCTCCGTTCTAGCCCTAGTGGAGGACTTTGGCAGAGTTTTGGAGTCTTTGGACTCCTTCCGAGGAAGGAGATAAGACTCCAACATCAAAGGCCTGTGTCATGTCCCTCCTGGTCTCAGATTGAGGGGAACTCTCAGCGTGAAGGGAGGTTTCTTCCATTGGTGCGATGGAAGAGTGTCTATCCTCGCGCAATTCCCTTGGTGAAGGATGGTCTTCATCCGACAGGGAGGGAGAGTATTCCTGAGGAGATACTGGAGGGACTAGCGTTGATGGTCTGCACGGAGTCAGCTTCACCCTCGGGGAAGTGACCGAGTCGGAAACTCCTCTTTCCCTCTTCAAAGGGGTAAAAGAAGCCATGGTTCCGTGTCTTGAGTCCAGAGCTATAGGTTGCTCTGATGAGCGGTGGGACAGGACGGGTTTGAATGCCTGTGTTACAGCTCTGACTAAGGCATTGAACCAAGGCTGCTGACTGACTGATGCACAGTTAGACAGATCCCCTGAAGGGAAAGGGACCGAAGGTTCCCTACGAGGAGTCACCGTAATAGGTGGGTCCGCCTTAGAAGGCAATTTAGAGATCCTGAACCCCTCTGCTTGTGCCTGTTTCCTTTCTCCCGCAGGGAGTGCTGGAATGCGTTTGCGGGGAGGGGAATGAGGCGATGGTGACCTTGCCGGGTGTAGATCCTGCGACCGTGCCTGTTGGTGCGCGTGTGCGCGCAGGAGAGTATTGGCACGGCGCGGGACAGTATTGACGAGCGTATGCAGGTGAGGGCTGGCGCGCGGGCGTGTGGTGGCGCGTGCCCATGTCCCTGTGCGTGCGTGCGGCAGATATTTGGCGCGCAGGAGAGCGTGAATGTCCAGGAGAGCGCCGGCGCGCAGGTGACTACTGCAATGTGCCTGCTGTCTCACCTATAGTGTGTTTGTGCGCCGGAGAATAATGGCGCGCAGGCATTCGTTGACGCGCAGGCTGGCGCGGGAGATAATTGGTGCATAGGCTGGCGCGCAGGGGATAATTGGTGCACAGGCTGGCGCGCAGGAGAGTTTTAGTGCGTAGATGGGCGCTGGCGCGTACGAAATCGTGGGGGCGTAGGCGCAGGATATCGTGGGCGCGCAGGAGAGCGTTGCAGTGCGCTGGGGCGCGGGCAACCCTGGGCATGTGAGACCAGGGTGCGCAGGTGAAAGTGGGCGCGCGGGCGCGGGGTGCGCAGGAGAACGTTGGCGCATAGGCGCATGAATTTGCTGCCTTCTATGAGGGCCAGCAGGTGAAGGGGCGCGCCAAAGCACTGTGGAGTGACGAGCAGTCTGACGAACTGCTGGTGAGCGCTGAAGTTCTGTCGGTTGGCGAGCAGCAGGGCGATGGCTAGCAGCTGCGCACTTTCGGTAGAGCTACAATAGGCTCTACCGGTGACAGGAACGGTGATGGCAGGTCGGCAGGTCTGGAGGGTGGATGGTCGGCGTGCCCTTTGTAAGGGCGACCATCCACCGAAGGGGATCGCGAACGATCAGCAGAGAGGTCCAGGACCGAAGTCACAAGACTAGTTGCAGGAGCAGTGACGATCAATGAATGAAGGTCATAATGAAGCGGAGGCTCCTCTGCAGGAGACGGCTGCGACAACAATGAACCAAAGAGGCGCCTCTTCACTGCTGGTGAAGGGAGACCTCTAAGGCGAAGTAGAAGACGTGCTTTCTGACGAATGCGCCCTCTGGGGGCCGTTGGATCGGCAAGCTGACCGTGCGCCACAGCAGTCCTCCGAAGAGGAGTCTCTATAAGTGAACTGCCCCGAGGGGAAGAAACACTTGCAGGAGAGACAGTCGTTGAACTTAGTTTCCCCCTCGAAGGATGTTCAGGAATGGGGGAAACTAAGTCGGCAGCAACCGCTTTGGAGTCTGGAGGGGCAGAGGAGTTGAATGATATCGCATGTGACACCACTGACACTACAACATCGAAGGTCAGAGGAGTTGGATGATATCGCATGTGATACCTCTGATACTACAACGGCCACGAGGGTCAGAGGATCTACCGCTGACGGCGACGATGACTGCTGAACAGAAGCACCCATGCGGATGAACTGCAGCAAAGCTTCCTTGGAGGGTGAACCCGTAAGCCCCAAGGAAGACCAAATCTGTAAAAGAGGGTTAGTGACAAGGCCTCACCCAGGGGGAGAGGTGGGGCCGCTTCGCTAGGGGAAGCAACACCATCTCTCGAGGACCAGGGTTGGCTGACATTAACTTGGTCTACGCTACTACTCGAGTCTCTCGTAAGAGGCCGAACGAATAGAAGCTTCGGAGCAAGGTAGGGAGACAGAAGAAGAGGCCTTAGGTTTTTCTCTCTTCGAAGGAACCTTCGAAAGAGAAATATCCCACTTGGACTTCTTCTTCCACCGTCGCCCAAACCTCTCCCACTGGGAGGAAGACCATTCCCTACACTCATTACACTTATTAACACTATCACACCGTTAACCTCTGCATAAAGGACAAAGGGTGTGAGGATCAGTCTCCACCACCGACATAAACGTCCCACAAGGGCGGCCGGAGAGTCCAGGGCAGGTGTGCATGGTCACAGAAGTCAACTTCACAAACCCACACTAAGAGAAAAGAAGAAGCAAAAGTCATTAATGGCTGCCAATATACGGCGAGGATGAAGAGCAGCAACGTCCGTTCACTATCCGAGCCGAAAGCAAAGTGAGCTCAATCACAGGTGTGTGTGTGTTGGGGGGGGGTGCAGTAGTAAGCTACCCTCCCCTACCCCAGCTAACTAGCGGTGCGGGTAGTTAACCCTCGTTAAATTTTAATGGCTCGTCATTTCAGCTACGGCGAAAATAATACCACTATTAAATAACGTGGTTTGTATTCCAGTTACGGAACAAACTAGGTTTCTAATATGAAGCACTCATCTGCTTATAACTGGTTTTAAGAAGCCAATAACGTTGAAACGCGATGCCATCCCAAGGGCCAGGGGAATGGCGGTGTATATTAGGACTGAGTATCCTGCTTCTCATAAGTCCTGCTATGAATGTGGATGTCATGAGATTCAGGTAATAAAAGTTTGTGGCAGGCATAACAACTATTTGTGTTTGATCTACCGAAATCCTGACATGGATGATTTTATCTTTGATTGTCTTCTTACTATTATGGCTAAGATACAAAATGATAAAAAAGCCTCTTTTGTCTTTGTTGGTTATTTCAATGCTCACCATAGGGAGTGGTAAGTTGTGTTTCTCCTACCGGTCGTCATGGCTTAAGAGCCTTAAACTTTGCCTCTGAATCAGGCTGTGAGCAAATCATAAGTGAAGCTACTTAAGAGTTCTGTTAACTGCTTGGACCTCGTATACACCGACTCCCCTGGTGTTATAACAAGTAAGGTTTGTTCTCCAGTTGGGATATCTGATCATACCTTGATTTCATTTGTAGGGCAGGTACGCATGGACGGCAGAAGTAAACACACACACAGTGAAAAGAGAGAAAGCAAAAATAGCATTAATGGCAGTCCAAATATTTGCGAGGATGCAGAGCGACAATAACCGTTCACCATCCGAGCCAGAAAGCAAAGCGAGCTCAATTACAGATGTGTGAGTGGGAGGGGTACCCCCTAACCACCACTAAATAGCGGGATTGGTAGTTAACTCTCGCTAAATTTTAATGGCTGGTCCTTTCAGCTTCGCCGCAAGTAATACCCCTAATAAATAGCATAGGTTTGTATTCCAGTTATGGAACAAATTGGGGTTTCACACATGTCAGTGGAGCTGTTCTCCCACAGTTGGAGGACCAGACGATCTTGTACTGATTAAGGCTTCAATACACGAGACTCATCAAAATTTTCTGGGGGATATAACTAAGCATCCAGTACTGTTTACCTCTCATAAGTCCTAGCTGGCTCAAGTATATGCTTGGGGTGAGTAATAGTTTTCGTAGGATGGTAGCTTTTCCTTTGTATCAGGACTTGTTACAACCTCAAGACAAAAGGTATGATGCGACTATTGCAGCCACACGATAGGAGTCACCATCACTACTAGAATAAGAACTCTACGAGACTTCTGAGGAAGTCGGACTATTATCCACGAGTCCTGAACTATTCTGAGTCTCTGTTATAAGATCAGGACCCCTCGGATACCAGAGAAAGTGCCTCCTAAAATAGATTGGAGGTTCAAGCCACGCCTTTAGCCGGATATGGTGAGCTTTCAACAGTTCCCCATGAGGCAGTCTCTACAGCTCATAGGTGACTTTATTTATACTCATGTACCTCAGTAACACGGAATACCCCCTCAAACCTAGGAATGAGCCTGTTCGACAGGTGTCCCAACTGATGCATTTTGTTAAGTAATAGAGAATCCTCCTTAAGGCCGATTCACACGACCCGTTTTCTTTCCGACAGGCTGGGTGGTGGCTAACCTCCGTCGAAATGTTGTACATTCACAAGAGGCGTTCCGTATCCGTTTACCAGTGCGCGGTTTTCATTGTTTTACTTAGACTCTGTCACATTAGGACCGAGTAAATTACAATAATTTTGACACTATAAGATGTTGGTTGATAACTGTTGATAAAATAAATTATGCAACTTCATAAAACTTTATGCACCATGGCAAGAATATTAAAATTGCGATACATTCACCTGTTTTATTTAATGCCTCTCCAGTCAATTTCCATATCTTTTCTTTAGGTAAATTATTTCTATACAGTACATCTTGTTTGCCATGTCAAACTCTCCTCATACCTTTGAAAAAGTTCAATTAACCTCTCATACATGATGTCAACAACAAACTAACTAATTTCTATGACTCTATACTGTGAGGAAAAGTCGGGGCTGTGGGCCACGAAACGAACGGGTACGATACAGGTCCTCATTCACAGAAAACATCATCCACCCATTGGTTGAGACGGGTGGCTAACGGCCGTCAAACCGGACGAGGTTTCTTGGAAAGAAAGCCGAGCCGCCTCGGACGGCTGACGTCTGAGGGCCGCTGTCAGCCTAACGGGTCGTGTGAACAGTTACATTTAAATACACGTCAGAAAGCTAGACGCTGCTTAACCGACGGCCAGCCTGTTGGAAAGAAAACGGGTCGTGTGAATCGGCCTTTAAACGGTTTGTACTGAGGATGTCCTTCAGACCATGGATCTCTCAGTTTCTGCTGACAGCAATGGGATTCTGTCAACATCATAAGCACCCTTCAGTATGTTCTCAGCTGGAGTACAGTACAACCAATCTCAGTGTGGTGGAATGGGTGTAGCTGACATACTGGTCCCATTTCCGAGATTCCTCAGAAATCACCCTCAGTAACTTACCAATGGTACGGTTCACCAGCTCCACTGCGCCATTACTGGAGGATTTATAAAAAGTTATCTTCACATGTACAACATTATACCGCTCCAACAACTCCGTAAATTCCTTGGAAATAAACTCAAGGCCGTTATGTCAATATCTGGACTGGAATGAGTTGAATACAGTAACAGGAAAAACTCAGTCCTCAAGTGCTTGGTATATTTTCCTTCTCTCAAGGGGTTAACTACTACACTGTAATCGGTCAGTGGCTACTTTCCTCTAGGTAAGGGTAGAAGGGACTCTTTAGCTATGGTAAGCAGCTCTTCTAGGAGGACACTTCAAAATCAAACCATTGTTCTCTAGTCTTGGGTAGTGCCATAACCTCTGTAACATGGTCTTCCACTGCCTTGGGTTAGAGTTCTCTTGCTTGAGGGTACACTCAGGCACACTGTTCTCTCTCGTTTCTCCTCCTCTTGTTTTGTTGAAGTTTTTATAGTTTATATAGGAAATATTTATTTTAATATTATTGCTGTTCTTAAAACAATTAATTTTTTCCTTGTTTCCTTTCCTCATTGGGCTGTTTTCCCTGTTGGAGCCCCTGGGCTTATAGCATCCTGCTTTTCCAAATAGGGTTGCAACTTAGCAAATAACAACAATAATAATAATAATATAGTACTGCTCTATTAATTCCTTATAGATACTGCCGTCACCCACTTGGAATAATGGTCGACTACCATCAGACACCCAATACAACCCGTACTGGCTTGTTGGAGACTCACAAGGTCTATAGCGACCACAGACAGCAAAACACTACAACGTATTTGTCAACTGTTTATTTTTTTCTTTAACCAATTAGGACCTTATAAGTACTTAAACACAAGTTACCAGATGTACTTCTTACATCACATATCCCTAAACTCACTTCTAGGTTAGGTCAGGTGAGGATGGTTAGGTTAGCTGGTATTTCTTTAGTTATTTACCCTTTAAATTTTTTTTTTCTTTTTTGTCATGACTTATAATTATGGTACTCTGATGCCAATTATAAGAACCATATAATTTCCTATTGATTATCTTGTGTTTATTACACATTTCTGACTATTATTGCTGCAAATCACTCTTTTTACCCATATCTAATAACTCATAATAGTGTGGTTTGTCCCAATAATCATGGTCAGCAATGCATAAAACACAAGATAGTATGTAGGAAAAGTATACGGTTTGTGTATTCAGCTAGAAATTAAAGTATCATATACTTACCATTATCGTTTTCGGTAAATATATGACACTTTAATTACTAGCGAAACTGGAATTCGCTATAAGAAATGGACGAGTGCTGGCTAGTATGGTATTTTTCTATATAAGTCAATTAAAATGTGAAGTATGTTTTTCACTCTAAGTCCATTGGGTAAATATACAATACTTTAATTTCTAGCCAATTACATGAACCATATATTTTTCCTATTCGCTATCTTGTATTTTATGCATTTCTGACCATGATTATTGGGGCAAACCACCCATTCATGAGATTTTGGACCCCCTTATGTAAAGACAATTATGGGGGCCCCCAGTGGGAAACCGGGTTATTTTGGGTGGGGAAATGTCATAAACGAGTAATTTGCAGCAATAATAATGGTCAGAAATGCAAAATAAGCCCAAGATAACCAGTTGGAAAAATATATGGTTCATGTAAATGGTTGAAAATAGGCCAAAACCTGAGTATTTAACTTTAGAGATTTGTAAAAGGGTACAGAACCTAACAAACCCACCTCAACTAACCTAGTACAGTAGTTTCCAGGTCACAACCTCTAGCCGGACCCCCCCTCCCAGGTCACAACTGCTAGCCGAACCCCCCCCCCCCCCTTTCCCAGGTCACAAACTAAAAGCAAATCACAAATAAATCTTTCCATTATGAAAAAGTAAATCACAACTAATTCCTTACCTTATGATTGACATCGTCGCCTTTTTTGTTTTCTCGGCAATCATTACAAAAGCTTTACAGTAGAAAATATGCTGGCCTTCCCCGAAAAGTAAGTCAGAATCGGACCTTTGAGGCCTTATTTCGCTGTTATTTTTCAATTTCATATGAGTAACAATAGCTTTACACTGAACGGAGAACATTTCCGTCATAATCAATTGCCGACATAAACGTAATTACACTAAATTTCGAAATAGATTGATGTACTTCCCTTAAGTTCACCCTTCCAGACATCTTTACGAGATGGTGGTTAACTTAAAACTAAAGGCGAAAATGGGAAAAAAATGGCTGTTGTAGAACAATGTCCGGGAACTTATGATGAAGTAATTGTAAGCTGTTAATTAGTTTAAAAAAAACCACCTGACAAATACGTCACTGTAAATTCACAGAAAGCTCCGCAATCCATGGGAAAAAATGCATTGGCAATAAGTCCCCTTCAGTCTCTCAAATGTAAACAGTGGACTTTGAGTGAAAAACATACTTCACATTTTAATAGACTGATATGTAAGTTATTATGCCCCAGCCCCCAATAAACATATAGAGAAAAACAACAAGCTAACCAGCACTCGTCCATTTCTTATACAGAATTTCATTTTCGCTAGCAGTTAAACTATCATATATCAATCGTCCATTGCTTACATCTGAGAGACTGAAGACCGAAGGGGACTTATTGCGCATGCTTGGTTTCTGTGGATTTACAATGATGTATCTGTCAGGTGGTTTTTGAAACCAATGAACAGCCAACAAGTACTTCTTCATAAGTTCCTGGATGCTCTACATCAGCCATTTTTTTTCCACCTTCCTCTGCAGTTTCAACTTAACCACCATCACATAAAGACGTCTCCAAGAGGGAACTTAAGGGAAGTACATCAATCTATTTCAAAATTTAGTGTAATTTTATTTATCCAGGCAATTGATTATGATGGAAATGCTCTCCGTTCAGTGTAAAGCTATTGTTACTCATGTGAAATTAAAAAATAACAGCAAAATAATGCCTCAAAGGTCCGAATCTGACTTAATTTCTTGGGAAGACCAGCACAATTTCTACTGCAAAGCTTCTGTAAAGATTACCAAGACAAAAAAAAAAGACAGTGTCAATCATAAGGTAAGGAATTATTTGTGATTTACTTTTTCAAAATGTACAGATTTATTTGTGATTTACTTTATTATAATGTAAGGATTTATTTATTATTTAATTTTAGTTTGTGACCTGGGAAGGTGGCGTACAGGTAGCGGTTGTTACTAGGGAATGTTTGTGATCTAGAAAGATTTGTGACCTGGGAAGGGGGGTACAGGGGGTTTGCCCTCAGCTAGGGGTTATGACCTGGAAAGGGGAGTCCAGGGGTCAAGCCCCCGGCTAGGGGTCGTGACCTGGGAACTGTTAGGTTAGGTGGTTTTGTTAAGTTCTGTACCCTTTTACAAATCTCAAAAGTGTTAAATAATTACGCTTTTGCCTGTTTTCAGCCACTTACAAGAACCATATATTTTTCCAACTAGTTATCTTCTACTTATTTTGCATTTCTGACCATTATCAATACTGCAAATCACTCGTTCAAGACATTTCCCCACCCCCAAAAAAAACCCGGTTTCCCACAGGGGTCCCCATTATTGTCTTTATATAAAAAGGTCCAAAAACTCATGAATGGGTGGTTTGCCCCAATAATCATGGTCAGAAATGCATAAAACACAAGATAGCGAGTAGGAAAAATATATAGTCCATGTATTTAGCTAGAAATAAAAATATCATATATTCACCTAGGTTTCAGTAAGGTTAATGCATCCCCAAATACAGACTTGATGCACCATTCCATAAACTAAAAAATATCTTTACCATTAGCTGGGTCTACAGACATTAAAGAAGATTATGAAAATGTCAAAAGCATCATCCAAAAGCTGGCATTATTCACGTATGTGTTGATAAGAAAATTAATTGTTGCACCTAAGTCAACACAGATGACCGTTAAGCTAGTCCACTTTTTAAAAAAAAAATTACAATAAATGTAGGCCTTCTGTACATCAAACTATTCTATGTTGGTATTGGATATAATTAAAAAAATTGGTCCACACCAATTAGTATCTCTGTACAATTTGACACAAGATTCAAACTTTACATCAAAATTCAACCAATTAATGTGACTGCAGCAGATCCAATGTGATGACTGACCAATGTAATTCAGAGAAGCCAAAGGCCAGTTTGTGACTGAAGTGCCTCTCAATTAGATAAATAGGAGTTTTAAGAAATATAAGTCATAGTTAATATAATAATTCAAAGGACCAAATAATATTCACTAGATTTGCTGTACTAAAATGAGAATCATAGATAATTTAATTAAAAAACATTGTAGCATATAAGTTGAACGCATCACAAACTACTATAGCCCTAACCAGCCTAATAGACTAACAACCATTAACAGGGACTGTTGTAGCAGAAAAATCAATTTTGATAATTCTACCTTAGAAACACAGGCCAGCCTAATACTGCAGGTTTAGGCTATAGGACATACGCAATACTTTATTGTTTTATACAAGAACTGCTTGTGTCAGCAGATAGCTTCATAAACACGTATAGCCTTGTAAAGACCATATACATGTTTGATAAGTAAAGAAAAATACCTTCAGATGTTCAATAGAGATTACTTCCTAACGTCCTTGTTTACACTCAACACCTGATTATGACGGAGAGTCAGCGAGAAAATTCATCCGAGTTACGTTTAGCCAATAAGAAAATGTTTTATAAACTATCTGGGTTTTGATTGGTTAATTTTTCGGAAGACTAATGTCACTTGAAATCCGTAAAGGTCTCGCTCTTCTTCATTTGAAAATAGTCAGGAAATTGTGGAGACTATATTATAGAATATCTACATGACCTAAATGCGATACACTAAATTCGAGGGAATATTCAATTGTGAGTGACTGACAATTTCAACGCTTTTAAGAATTAATGAAGTAGTTGCATGACACAGTATTGTGTTATGAAATACTGTAAATTCAGTCTTGGTGTATCACAAGACTAAAGTTGATACGCATCTTGCCCTATTGATAGGAAATGTTTTTCATATTGTGATATATTGGGAGTAGATGATATAATACTTTATCGATCTATGATATACTAAACTTACTTTAACGGCTGTTTTTTGGGTCCAACAAAACAGGGGAACCCTACTCACTGCAGGACCTAAACTGTCATGTTATCTTGTTCATTCAGAGTATTCAACATTTCATATTGCTCATTTACTCTCAAATCGTCAGTGTCAAAGAACTCAGAACAAGAGTCTTCAGTTTCCTCTGGAAAGCCTTAATATCTTCAATCATTCGGATGTCTCGTGGGAGTTTATTGTATAGTCTCAGGGATGCATATTTAAAGGCTCTAGAGCCTACAATAGACATATATTTCTGTCCCAATAGTTAGAAACCATCTGTAACGTTTCTCGTGTCAGGACGATTTGTTGGCTGCGCAATATGTTGCAATTCTCTTACGTATTTTTGGACGGCCGGTTATATTTTAAATTAAATTCTCGCTTTAATCGGCAGCCAGTGTAAATCAATTATTATATGGACACCTAAGTGGGGCACCTTTTATCAGTCTTGCTCTGTTTATAATGTTTTGTAATTTTTTAATTTGTACTTTTGGTAAATTGTAATAGATGGAGTTGCAAAGTCAATCCTGGCAATAACACAGTTTATCACAAGTTTCTGTACAGAATATTCATCCAGGTAATTTTTTTCTATAACAAATTTTCTGAGATGATAACCAGTAGTTTTTACTACATTGTTTATTTGGGCATTGGGAGAGAAGTTATAGTCAAGAAATACGCCAAGGTCAAGAACTAGATATCGTTACTGAGTCGTTATTTATGTTTATTTGAATATCACCCGAGTTTCTTAGGCTGTTTTTCTTTCCTACCACCATAAACTCAGTTTTGTTCTCATTTAATTCTTGGTTGTTTGATTGTCATCCATTCTCTAACACTATCAAGGATTCTGTTCAGAGTTTCAGTAGTGTCGTCTATATTATTTATGAAGAAGTAAAATTGTGTATCATCAGCAAATAGTTTGAACTCCACACCATGCTTTTGTAGTATTTTTGATAGACATGGTATAGATGCAAAATAAGATTTGGCCAAGCACACTCTCTTGAGGTACCCCTCTGTTTGAACATTCATATGATGAATAAGTTTCCAGTTTGCACACAGTAATTTATGCCAATCAAGTAGTCTTCCCAGTATTCGAAAGTGATCTTTAACACCGATGGACCTTAGATCATTTGGTAGCAGTTCATGCACAAGTGTATCAAAGGCAGTACTAAGATCGAGTAATATTAAAATACCACATTCATTTTTATCCATCATTTCCAGCATATCACTCACGGCAGAACAGATGGCTGTCTCCGTAGAGTACAATTTTCTGTAAGCATAGTGGTTGTCTGGCAAAACTTCTATTCCTTCCAAGTGACTGAGAAGTTGTTCAAGAATTACGTATTCTAGCACTTTCAAGACAAAGGATTGATTTGAAATAGGTCTATACGAGTCCAATTTCTGATAATCCAGAGCACTTTTCAGCATTGGTGTGACTATAGCCATTTTTTCAGATTTGGGGAACGTTCATTTGCTATTCTCAAGATTATTTCGGCTAGACTAGAAAAGTTACCTCAGATATTGGCAATGGGTCAATCACACTCATTCCAGTTGCAGCTCAGCTCTCATAGAGGAAGGACGTCTCAGCTAGCTCAATAATTGACTTATCCGGTACAGGGAACATCAAACTACCTGGCTTTGCCTATCATGAGCTCTTACATTCCGACTTTCATCTGCAATATGACCTAAAAATACAATGACATCCTCTGCCAAGACTACTGCCACCCAGATACTACGGAAAGGTGCATATCATGTCAGAGATACACTCATTTTAGGGATTATGCCTAGGGTCATGTCTCATTCCAAATCAATGTTGGGGTGGGCCCTGAATCCTGCTATCGTCAGATCTGTTGCAGGTGTGATGATTGCAACATATTTTATGATGCACTCTTCCTGAACATGACTCATAGGAGAAGAGAACCACCTCTCTACAAAAGCAGAACTTTCCCAAGGAGGCACCCAGATGGTATAGATAGAACCATCAGAGAAGCTAGTTTTCACATGCAGGAGGGTTGGCATGGAGATGCTGCTACTCCACCTCCAAGCAAGAAGAAAAGCACTAAGTCTACAAAAGCCGTGTCATTGCCAGCAATGTCAAACCAGTGCAGATGAGCCTCATTCGGAAGACTCACCTGCTACCAGCCAAAGTCTGCTACAGACAGACCCACCTGCTTCCAGCCACAGCCTGCCATCTCCAAACCCACCTAGCTCTAGCCTAGCTCTGCCTTCATCGGACCCACCTGCCTCCAACCTGGATCAAGACAAAACCAATCTAGCCACTCCAAACCCAGCACCTGACCAACTAACATCCAGCCTACCTTCCTCTGCCATGGAAACAGAGGAACCCACTGAAAGTGTCCTGCTTGAATCTGATGGAAATCACCACCAAGACTGTAACTGCAGTTCCTGCACAGTATGTCTCACATAGCTGCCGAATGAAGCCGCTGCAACAATCCCCTGCTCTCCGCCAGTCACTGCACCTTTCCCCAAGTTCAAGGTCCAGTCCACCAAAGGCAAATCATCCTATGCTGCAGTTGCTACCCTCACTTCTGCCAACTCCAAATTAAACTTCTCAGCTCAACCAAACCGCAAGGGGGAGCATATTTTCACCCCCAAGGATCTAAAGAGTGCCAGTTTCCTCCAGGAAGAAAGCTAACTGGAGTTTCTAGATCTGGCCAGAAGCAGCACAAAGTCGTGGTCTCCAGATACCCAGTCACCATGCCACGATCAATAGCCACCTCTCTCAGCAACATCGCAGGAGCGGAACGCTGCAAAGACCAAGATGAAGTCCCTGTCAACAAGATAATCACCACAGTCATTGGTCCCATTACACCTACCCTGGACTTCAGAATATGGGCCACCTACCCCATTAGAGAATACATTCCTGAACCGCTTCGGTGCTACAGTTGTCAACGGTATGGCCACTACCAAGAGGACTGCAGAGAATTAATAGTTGTGGAGTCTATAGCCGATGCCACCCCACGCAAGATTGCATAGATGCCCTCAAGCAAGGTCAAGCTACCCAGCCAAGATGTCCAAACTGCTCTCGCTCTCACCATGCATGGAGAAAGAGGTGCCCTGAGTGTCTTAAGAGGATTGCAGCCATGCATGGCACTTATACTGGCACCCCACCTAAACCGCAGTCGCTGCCACCGAAACTGCAGAGAATTTCCAGACAGAGACGCCGCCATCTACCCACCGTCACTTCAGATCCTTCATTCCAGCCACCTCACTCCTGATCCGGTCACCCTGGCCACCACCGCTCCTGAGCCTGTCATCCATACAATTCCAGTGACCCAACCTCATCCCGATCTTCCTCTGTCCCAATCCTCCCCCATCAATCAACTACCATTTAAAACACCTTGTCCTTGCAAGACCTGATCCCCATTATCATCCATCTTTTCACCTGGGTCCTATCCCTTCTAAATGTTTCAGATCCCCTTCAGACCTTAAGTCATATCCTCCCTTTCTCCAACCCAACCTCACTGCCTCACAACCCCTAGAGCAGGGATAAGTTCTTACACTTAAAACTGATCATTTTCTCTACTACTAATTGTTCTTTCCTCCTCTGTCAGTCTCTCTTACTCACTGGGACTTGCTTCTATCAATCAATCATTCAATCTATACCAATATTCTTTACCACTAAAGACTTTCCTTCCCGCTCCTGAATTGGACCGATTTTGGGTGCTCACAGGGCGAGCTACACACCAACCAATATTTTGCTCTTAGCTACTCATTACAGCTCTAGGTGCAGAGCAGAGGCACTCTTTGAGTATCCTCATATAGCTACTTTGACACAATGCTTTAGGTACAGAGCAATAAAACACTTCACCTCCTCATTAACTGATGTGACCTGGGGGCTATGACACATTGTCAATAGAGCCTTCGTCCGGAGAAACTTCCGGACAATCTATAGCAAGGGTCAGTCATACAGTTGGTTTTCTTCTCTCTCTTAATAATCCTGGTGATAACATCTTGTGTTATGATGTTAAATCTTGTCAATTTTATCCAAGTATTTGGTGTAACGTTAATCTGATATTGAATATTTATAAATGACCTAGTTATATTTTCTATTTTGTTTTTAAAAAAATACTAGAAAACTATTTGCTAGTTCCTGGTTGCTGTTCCCTTCTGGCAGCTTTTTTTCATTTACTTTTTCCCATTATACCATTTAGGAGACGATATAACTTATCTATGTCTGTTGCTGCTTCGCGGATCTTTCTCTTATCATATTCGCTTTTTTTCTTCTTAGTAGGTAGCTGTATCGGCCTACTGCAGTTTTGTATTTTACCCATGTACTTTCAGTTTTTAACCAATTCCACTTTCTTTCTTTACATCTTTTTTCCCTCTTTTTCTCTAAAGTCTCTCCATCATACCCCAAGGAGATTGGTCTTTAACAGGTATAGTCTTTTCCATTAGTGGACACATGCTATCATATTCACCTTTACTCACTCTATGATAAGTGTTCGTAAGGCAGTCAACACATAGCTCTCAACAAGTGGTGATTATCATGATCGCAGGGAAAGTTGATGGCATCATTTATTTTCTTTGTGATTCCTTCAATAAATACAATAAGATAGAACTTTGATTTATGTCTAAAGTTTATTTTTTTTCACCACTGTATATTTCTGCAGAGGTAGTCTGAACGTAATAAGTTTGTGAACTGGGAAGATCATGCATTTCTCTTCTACAATCATGTCAGATACAATGATATTCATTCCATCACTCAAAACTAGGTCCAACATATGCCCAGTTAAAGTAGTTGCACAGTCGACATTATTCACCAATTGGCATAATTCAAAAAACTCACTAAATGCTAAAGCATTGGGATTTGATACGTCATCCATCCAAAGATTGAAGTCTCCACAAATAACTAATTCATTTTTCTCCATGATAATCATCGATGAGTTCACTGAATTCTTCAAAGAAGATACTGGCATTTGTTCTCGGAGGTTTGTAAACTGTTTCAATGGACATTTTTTTTTCTTTTTTTTTGCATAAAGTTTATTTCTATATATTCAAAGCTTGTTACACTAGTTATTTTCAACATTTTGAGATTTGGGTAACTTTTATGAATGAAGAGCCTGACACTGCCACCAGACCTACCCTCTCTCAAAATGTGAGAGGTGTGTGTGGGGGTGTCATTTCAGTGGTCTTAGCCTTGTCAAAGTTATTTAACCATATTTTAGATAATGCTAGTATGTCCAAAATTTTTCCGGTTTATCAATTATCGAATTTTAATAGTTTTATTACCCACAGATTGTATATTTACAAAGCCACAGTTTATGGCGTCCATGGTATCCATGATCAGTGTTTTCTGCTAGTCTTTTCAATTCCAAGTCAAAAGCTTTGCAATTTCTTAAATTTATTATGTGGTCATTTGGTTTGTTTAACTTTGTGCAGTTAATACACTTTGACATTTCCATATTACACTCCTTGGGTGAATGTTATCCTGAACATTTCCTGGAGACTTTATCATCATTCTTAGACTTGTAATCTTTTTCAAGATGTCCATATCTCTGGTAGCAGGTGATCACGTAGTACCTATCACATATGTTATAAGTACCCCATCGTAACATAACTGTCCTGTGGAGGATTAATTTTACTTTTTTTATTTGCTTTGGTTTTGCCCAATCCAGAGACAGAGAGAGTGAGTGCGTGCATGTGTGTGCGTGTCCGCGAGCGCCACCGAGCGAGAGGTAGTTAGTGTAATGATTGTTTTTGGGCTCGGCCATGTCGTCCTGATGGAAGGTTCCTTTAGGTAGCTTTCTAAGGGATATTTGCTAGTGTTACTCCCAGAGAATTAACCGAAGGTCTCCAGAATTTTAACTCCAGGCGTGAGTATCCATAATAGAAATTCAAGGATATCTTATAATATCAGGGGATGTATTTTTAGATACGACACATAGCAATCTTCACCCAAAATAGATTTAACTCTTTGAGGCGGAAGAGTGGCGAACGAAAGGGGAGCCGTTATCAAGGTACCCAGTGGACCTCCTATCTGCACTACTACCGGCTGCCATTCTTTTTTCTGTCGTATTTAAGCCAAGTGCACTGCCAACCTTTTCCCAGTGTTCATTACGGATTACAGGAATATTAATCATGCAATATCCAGCATCTTCATCCTCTGGAAAGTTGAGTATTCATTCTTGGTTGTGTACAATTTTTGGCTCCCTTCTCACAGTTAAATTTGTATAATTTAAGTGTTTGGTTGAGCGTAGCCACGCACCGGAGGCGGCCATTTTAAAATCGCTGTCGCACATTATTATTGCATTTTAGTTAGTCTGTAGAGCGACATTCCCGGTATTTAGCTATAAATTTAGCTAGTTAGGCAAATTATACTAATGAAGATTGTGCATACAACATTATTTCATTCCTCTTCCTAAATGTGACTTTACTTTTCGTATACACTGGGGGCCCCGGCAGTACCAACCATGGCCGCGGTCCTCACCGGAGTTAGGCTAGCTTAACTCGTATATGTATACGTTAGCAAAGTAATTCCCCATGTTCAACCTCGCCCTATCGTTCCTTATTAATTCGGATGGGGACATACATCCCCTAGAATTTATGGATAAGGTTCAATATATAATCTCTTTTAGAGAAAAGAGACTACACCCTTCCTCCCTCCCTGAGGTGTCGCCATTACAGGCGGTAACCTCTATCTTTCGTCATCGCCGTCGAGTAAAACTCCGGCTTCACCTAGATAGTAATAACACCGTCTTTCTTCTTTGCCGCCAAGTACTCCGGCTTTGAGGTTAGATGGTAATTCAGGGTGAATTGTCTTGCAGCCGACAATGTCGCCGACAGAGGAATCTTTGTTCCTCTGCTGTCCACGACGTGATCGGCACAAGAAGCCATGCTTCCTTAGTTCACGGTCGAAGGTAGGCAGCATACCCGCCGCCACCTCTCTCCCCTGTGAACTATAAGACCCTTCCCCCTCCCCCCTCTGTCCTTTAGTGTCGGCCTAGCTGTCACAACATTCTTTCACTGGTACTCAGACAGTCATCCCGGCTAGCCGGGTTGACTGCGTTGCCGGCTGGGACCCTACCGGCGGCGGTTAGGTAGCCGCCTCGGTCATTTTCCCCCTTATGTCCTTCCTTCACCGGAAGTGAATGCCCTAGGGGGAAAGACTGAGCCGGCCCTGACGGCTGCCGGTGGGAAACCCAACATACTGTTGAGAATTCTTCAGTCCTCACTTGGTCTGCCATCCACAAACCTTGCAACCGACAGTATAGCCGGCGGCAGACTTTTGTGGATGGATGGAAGCTAGAATCACATGGATTCCTCCCCTTCCATTAGAACTCTCATTCTGGCAAGGAGACAGTAGGCGGCAGGATAGTCCTCCTACACTTCCAGTTATTGTGCTAAACCTTAACAATAGGAAACCCTCCTTTCCATTCTTTCTCTCTCTCTATCAGTTAGTGCTGCCAGGTACTAACCTAACCCCCGTAGTGTACCAGTAAAACTACAGTATACAACATTACAATAGTACAAGTAATTTCTAACATACTCTGTGTATCCTATAACAGTCTATTGTTGGGACCGTATACCATGTTGAGGTTGAGTAATCCCTCAACACCCAGATGAGTCCTTTGATCATCGGGACCCATATAAAACGCTGCTCAATACTAATATACTACAGGTGGAGAAGTTAGTATAAATATTTACTAACCGCTTCTCTATGCACGAGAGTCGTTCCACCCTGTATTCTCCCTTATAGGGAATCTAATTATTAATATTGACGGAGGTCTCAGCGATTGCCTGGGAGAGGAAACACAGATATGAGTCTTTCCTATTTCCTTTCTAGCTTACTATCCTAAGCTATTAATTACAATAGTAAGTATTACTATTAAATGTATGCATTTATATCAATGATATAAACAACTGAATACTCATCAAATCCTTTTCCTTTACAGGAGGAGCCAATGGTGATGTGTGCAGTTGTGTTCTGCAACCACAAGAGTAAGGACTTTTGTGGGCATACGATGTGCAGGTGTCATGCCCCCTGCTGCATCGTATCTGGATCCCTGAGGTACTGGGACCCGAAGGGTTGCTCCAACTCTTCGACCGTGCTGTCCAATGACTTTGGAGAAACCATCCCTGTCTCCATAGAGGCTAGGGATACAGCAAGGGAAACCCTTCGTAGGTGGGTAAGAGGGTTCCAAAAGAACTCTCCGGGACCTTACCTGCCCAACGAATCTCTCAGGTGCCTTCTGTTCCCTAAGGCTCACCCTAGTAAGGTAGTGCCCCAGGAACAGGTCCAGTCTCCCTTCATCCAACTGAAGATCGACGCGGACATCCACAAGGCAGTCGAAAGCATAGAATGGACATCCACCAAGAACAGATGTCAGAAGTGTCTACCGACACTGAACAGGACCTACTGCAAGAAGGCCCTGAAGAAAACGTGCTTCAACCACCAACAGAGGAAGAAGGATCGGTTTCGACGGTGACTGAGGACCCCCAGTTCACCGTGACGGCATAATAACCTATGCCATTGACCTCTTCAGCCCCAACTCCCCAACCAACTACACAGGTCGACAGAAGCGAGGCGCTTCTATCATCCATCCAGCAGATGTTGGAAGTGTTCTGGAAGGAATAGGAGATGAAACAGGACATTCAATAGATGAAGAGAGAGGTACAACAAGGGAATCGCCCTTGAACTTCCAGGGGCTCTACTAAACCCCTTAAAGTATCAGACCTCCCTCCCTGCTCCGAAACCAACCCCTGGAGGTATATAGAGCACATGCTCATGATGAATGGGAAGCTATTCATCTCCGAGAAGTTGGGGGCCAAGCCACTTAAAAATTTTGAATTCTGGCCAAGCTTTTCAGCCTACCCAGATTGTTATGTGAGACTGCAAGATGAACCTGCATCCCGTGAGGAGACGGTACCAAAGGAAGTCATTGTCTTTGAACATAACAAGGCACAGGCCATCCTTACCAAGACCCTGAAAGGAGGCGGATACGCCAACTCCAAAGTCTCAGCACTGAGCAAGAGGCATCCAACCTTTATTGCTCCTTCCTCCAGAGCTTTCCCCGTTTTGGAGAAAGCCCTCGACTGTGTCATTAAAGTAGTCGAAGAGGGCAAACCCTGCCCAATCCTAGAGGTGTAAGCCATTATCTCTAGCAATGCCTACCTGCGAAGAGAAGAGGAAAAAAGTACATCTAACCTTCTCCATCTCGAAGTTGGATCCGGAGATAGCAGGCCAACAGTTCAACGAGAACCTTCCAAAGTTGTCAGATCATCTCTTGAGAAGGGAACAGGAGACAAAAGAAAGACTTGCTGCCTGTCTAATCAGAACTGTTTGGAAATGTGTGCAGGCCTAAATAACGCCCCAGACATGTACATCGTCTTAGCTAAGTCTCACATAGGTACCCTCGTGAAGGACTTGTATGCTTTTGTCAGGTCAAGGAGGACCTGTAGAGAGCACGTGTTCGTTGCAGCAACGGTGAAACACGAGCACAGAAAGCTGATTTCATCATGCATCTGGGGCAAGGACCTTTTCCCACAGGAAGTGGTCCAAGAAGTCATTGCCAAAGCAGCCACGGAGAATAGGAACCTTCTCCAAAAGAGGGGCATGTCTTCAAAGAGGAAGTCTTCCTCAGATGGAGGTCCCCAGCCTAAGAACAAGAAGGCAAGAAAACCATGTAGGCCTGCACAACTTCCGGCCGTGACTATGGCCACAGGGCCTCAAATGGTAGCCCAGGCTCTAACCACCTTCCAGATGGTCCCTCAACAGCTGGTAGCCCAGTCACCTGTGTTTAACCCAGGCTTTGAGAGGCACTCGACCACTGCCCGACAAAAGTAGAGGCCCAAGAAGAGGTTCCTCCGGAAACCGCCCAAGGGGCAGAGGACGCAGTCACGGAAACAAGTCCTCAGGAACCCTTAAGCAATGAGGGGTTCCAGGTAGGGGGCAGACTTTTTCACTTTTGGGATCGTTGTTCCTTCGATCCCTGGGCCCACAGCCTAATCACGAATGGACTCTGGTGGAGATGGAACGAAATTCCACCCCCTTTTCCAGAATTCTTCCAACACTCCACCCCTTGTTGGAAGAATACTGTATACCTCAGAACTCTTGAACAACAAGGTAATAAGGAAAGTGAATTCAGTCCATCAAGTTCCAGGGAAGGCTGTTTTGTGTTCCCAAGAAAGACTCAGACAAACTCAGAGTCATTCTAGACTTGTCTCCACTCAACAAGTTCATCGAGAACAAGAGTTCCAGATGCTTACCTTGCAACACATAAGGACCCTTCTACCCAAAGGGGCGTACACAGTCTCAATAGATCTGGCAGATGCTTACTGGCACCTACCAGTCAGTCGCCCCCTCTCCTCCTACCTAGGATTCAAGCTACAGAAGACAAAATTTGTCTTCAGAGCGATGACTTTTGGACTAAACATAACCCCAAGGATATTCACAAAGCTAGCACATACAATCGTCCAGCAACTACGCTCCGAGGGAGTTTAAGTAGTAGCATATATAGACGACTGGCTGGTGTGGGCAGCATTCAAGACTACTTGTCTGCAAGCAGACAGAAAGGTGATCCAGTTCCTGGAGCACCTGGGCTTCAAGATCAATCGCAAGAAGTCTTGCCTTTCTCCAGCTCAGAAGTTCCAATGGTTAGGAATCCAATGGAACTTAAAAGTCACACCACCTCTCCATTCCATTCAAGAAGAGGAGAGAGATAGCGAGGGCTGTCAAGAGACTAATCCGATACAAGAGGATTTCAAGACGCCAACAGGAAAGAGTGCTGGGCTCTCTCCAGTTTGCAGCAGTGACAGACCCGGTGCTAAAAGCACGGCTAAAGGATGCGTCAGGAGTCTGGAGAAGATACGCATCAAACGCTCGAAGAGATCAACTAAGGTTGACCCCGACCCGATTGCGCACACTATTAAGGCCGTGATCAATAGCCAAGAGCCTAGCGCGGACAATTCCCCTGCAACCACCACAATCATCAGTGGTGATACACACGGACGCCTCCCTGGAAGGATGGGGAGGCCATTCTCACGAGAGAAAAGTGCAAGGGAATTGGTCGCACCAGTTCAAAACCTTTCACATCAACATCTTGGAGGCCATGGCAGTCTTCCTAACGTTGAAGAAATTATCCCCTCGCAGAGCAATTCACATCAGATTGGTCCAGGACAACGAAGTGATAGTAAGATGTCTAAATCGACAAGGCTTGAGATCATCTCATATCAATCATATGATGTTAGCCATCTTCTACCTGGAAAGGAAGAGAAGATGGCACTTATTAGCAGTTCACCTTCAAGGGTTCTGCAATGTGACAGCGGAGGCTCTATCCACGCGAAAGCCAATAGAGACAGAATGGTCCCTAGACGCAGACTCATTCTCCTTCATCTCGGAAAAAGTCCCAGAACTGCAGATCGACCTCTTCGCGACGAGCAAGAAGAAACTATCTCGTTACGTAGCTCATTACATGGACCCTCAAGCAGAAGCGATAGACGCCATGTCTCTCGACTGGAACAGATGGAATTGGATTTACCCGTTTCCACCAACCAATCTTCTGCTAAGAGTTCTGGACAAGCTAAGATCCTTCAGAGGGATAGCTGCAGTAGTGGCCCCCAAATGGCCCAAAAGCAATTGGTTCCCTCTAGTTTTAGAATTGAAACTGAATCTGTTTCCTCTGCTGAACCCAGTTTTATCCCAACTGGTTCAGAAATCGACTGTTTATGCTTCATCCTCGAGAACCAACAACCTACATCTCATGATTTTCTCGCCCTAGCAGCGAACAAAAAGTTTGGGATCTCGAAGGACAAAGTCAACTTCATTGAAGAGTATAAATCAAGCTCAACTAGGAGACAATACGAATCATCTTGGAAGAAATGGGTGTCCTTTGTGAAAACAAGGAAACCAACTGAAATATCGATAGATTTTTGTCTCTCTTTCTTCATCTACCTACATGAACAAGGCCTTGCTTCCACTACGATAACCGTGTGTAAGTTAGCTCTAACTAGACCTCTTCTGTACACCTTTGAGGTGGACCTCACAAGTGAAATCTTCATTAAGATACCAAACGCATGCGCTAGACTCAAGCCGGCAACCCCTCCAAAGCCCATCACATGGTCGTTGGACAAAGTCTTGCATTATGCTTCCAACCTGAACAATGAGGATCTAACACAGAAAGTCATCTTTCTGTTAGCAATAACCTCAGGGGCTAGAGTTAGTGAAATAGTGGCCTTATCCAGAAACAAAGGCCATATTCAGTTCCTAGACACAGGAGAACTGAACCCTTTCCCTGATCCTGCCTTTCTTGCCAAGAACGAGCTGCCTACCAAGAGGTGGGGTCCTTAGAGAATCTGCCCATTCAAGGAAGATGTCTCTCTATGCCCAGTAGTGTCTTAAGGTCTATCTTCGAAGAACTTCAGACTTCAAGGAGGGATAGCTCTTCCGAGGCGAAACCTCAGGATCAAATCTATCCCTAAGACAATTGAGAGCAAAGCTCACCTACTTTATTCGCAGAGCGGATCCTGACAGCACACCTGCGGGTCACGATCCAAGGAAAGTTGCTTCTTCGTTGAATTTCTTTCAACACACGGACTTTGAAAGGTTCTGCTCATATACGGGGTGGGAATCATCTAGTCTTCTATAATTATTATGCGAAGCAAGTACATGAAATAAAACACTTTGTGTTGGCGGCGGGTAGTGTCATAAAACCCGTCGTCTAGTGCTGCGATGAACAGTGGACTGTTTTGGGATTTAACAGTGCATCGGGTGAATAGGTATTAATACCTTCTAATGCAAATCATTACGGTGATTAATAGATCGTTCTATACAGGTGCAGAATCTGACCAATAACACCAGTGCAGTGTGGACATTTGAACACAGTGTTGACGCATATCCAACATCTGAGTGAAACTAGATATATTTGGTTTCACATTCACATTGAGTGGCATTAATCTAATAATGAATTCATATATGTATATTCTTCCCTTACAGGTCAAAAATATATATAACCATGATGTTTACCTACGCAAGGTCAGATTTCTACTTTGTTACATCTACATTTCATAATTCATTTTTAAAATAATATATAAAAAATGTAGCTGCATCTTATTTCATCCTCAGTTGGTAAAAATACAGTAACCGAGAGTTTTATTCTATTCCTATAAATAGAAACCTTGAATCAGTGCTGATGTCCAAAGCATGAAAGGTAACCTCTAGAAAGTTTCCCTTTTGTTCTTACGGATATACAAACTTTGAATCCTTATAGTCGAAACCGACACTTTTCCTGCAAGGGGCAGGAAGCCCTAAGCCAGTTCCAAGCTTAGTGGATATGACAGATAACGTTAATGTCATATACAGGTCTATCAGACCAGATAAGGAACCCATTCAAAGTAAAAGGCACTTACACAAACCAACAGATATAGTATTTTTAAGTTAATTCTCTGGTGTGCTTCCATCAGGACGACATGGCCGAGCCCAAAAAACAGATTTTGAGCAAAGTGAAAAATCTATTTTTGGGTGAGATAGCCATGTTGTCCTGATGGACCCACCCTTTCTTTGCTGACCCCACCCGAAACTACTCTATCTGCGGCTATTCCTGCTTAAATATAAGAAAGGAATGGCGGCCGGTAGAAGTGCGGATAGGAGGTCTACCGGGTACCTTGATAACGGCTCCCCTTTCGTTCGCCACTCTTCCCCCTCAAAGAGTTAAATCTATTTGGGGTGAAGATTGCTATGTGTCATATCTAAAAATACGTCCCTTGATATTATGCAATATCCTTAAATTTCTATTATGGATACTCGTGCCAGTAGTTAGAATTCTGGAGACCTTCGGTTAATTCTCTGAGAGTATCACTGTAGCAAATATCCCCTAGAAAGCTACCTAAAGGAACCTTCTATCAGGACGACATGGCTATCTCACCCAAAAATAGATTTTTCACTTTGCTCAAAATCCGTTTTATAGTGGGAAAGACTGTTGGTGTAAATGAGGTTATTTGTTTACTTTTTTTTTATAGCTAGGTTAGGGTGGTGGTGAATGTCTTGGGCGAATGCTTTTTCTATTTGACTGCAGCAGGAGTCAGTTATGTCCCGAATGCTGGATTATATTTTGTTATTTTGCTCATCGACCAGCTTGGAAATTATATTTTTTTTATAAGATCAAGTACAGTTTTTTATTTATCTTTGCTAGGCATAATTGTGAATGATAGAAAGTTTATTATATATCTTTGATTATAGTGCGATGGTTTAGTTAGCTAGGAGTGTTTATAATTGTTTTTTTCTTTTTATTGCAGGCCGGAATTCCTCCTTTTGGAGTTTTATTTTGGTCTGGAATGTGTTGCTTGCCACCAGTGCATATGATATGAATAGCTTGATGATGACGACCTAGACCGTACAATGAATGTAGGAATAAACAGCGGATAGATAGAATTTTGAGCATTGATGACCCGGCCGTGAAATACGCGATTTTTCCTTTGTTTATGGTGGCGATGATAATGACGAGGATGATGATGACTACCGCTTTAGTGATTGCACGGTCGAATTGGCTGTACGAAACTATTGTTTGCCACGAAGTTGCGGCATTGGGCTAGAAGGACTGTTGCCCGTGTGTGGACGACGGTAACCACACACAACATATATATTAAATATTTAGGAGTTTTCACTAATGTTTTAGCATTAAGTTGTGATTACTTTTTGCTGGGTTATGGAATATGATTGGTATTTTAGTGTTAAGTGATTTATTTTAGTCTGTAAGTGTGTTTTTTTTAGTGCTGTGTGTGAACTGTCGGTGTTATGTTTTGTAAAAATATATTGTTTTCTGATTATTGGTGAGTTCTGTGTACCCACACTTACCGTAATACATATATTTAAAATACCGTGTAAGAGCAAGGGGGGATGGGGGGGGGGGACCATAGAAAACCAACCCCCGACACTTTTTTGCCGAAAACTTACTTCTCTATCTTTTACTTCAGAAAAGATATATTTCTTAACTATTTTTTCATAAGAATTATTGTGGAGAATAGTTTTATTTAAATGTTTGAGTGGGAACTTAGTTAGTCCAGGAAAGTCTCCCTACATCAGTTACTCAAAGATCAACAGGGGAGGATAAGGAGCACTTACACTCAGGGCACAAACACCTTGCTAATAACTTTACTGACGTAGCTCCCTAACCATCACTCTTAAATTCAAAAAGAAAATTGTACTGTTTAGAGGCCGGAGAACTCCACACATGAAAATAAAAGTAATTCAATGGCCTACTCTAGCTTTGTCAGGTCTATAGTCATCTGCACTCTTAGGCTCTGTTTCGGTTCCGTCCCAGGGACCCCAGTGAGATGCTGGACAGGAATTTTACGTTAAGTAATTAGAGACAATAACAAAAATGGGAGCAGTGATGTAAAGTAAAGTATATAGTTTAAAGATATGGATCTTTACCTTCGAAGCAGATATTCAATAATAAGTTGCTCGCTAACACACCCTTTTTCAAGTTACTTACTCCTTTTAAAATATCGGGTATATTGTCCCAAGATTAAATACTGTATTCATAATAGTCACAATGAAATAAATAGGTGAGTAGAAATACGACGAGGTTTAATTAACCTAATCTTGATTTATTATACAAATTCACATTAAAGTAAACGTACATCTGAACAACACAAAAATGGTATCAAAATAAAATGTGATGCAATAAAAGCAATTCAAAATAATAAAGAATGGTTGGTTAGATACGAGGTGGGCAATAATTAATTAATGAGATAGGGTCAGCCACATGGCCTGTAATCCCGAGACTGCTAGTCTCGAAACTTAAAATGATATCCGAAAGAAATATACACACAATCCCACAGCACACAACCCGAAATATGTAATAGCCAGTTAACCTAATCAAGTTATAATTAGTTTAAGTTAAAAAATGGGGGAAAACTAAGTGGACACAAATTGGTACCTGCACTCCTTGGAAGACCGTCTTTTTCCTCAAATGACTGTTGACCGAATCGTTGCAGTTTGCACTTTGCGCCCTTAGCTGGCCCACCCCTTTAATTCTCACTTGTGGTAGAAGTGTCTCCCAGGCATGTACCCTGTCTATCTCCAGCCGCAGGTCCTCATGTGAGTATTGAGTCAAGGTTTGGGAAGGGGGGGGGTGAGCCAGAGGTGCAGATTCACTCACCAGCCAGTCAGCCAAGTAGGTCAGACGGCCAGAACTACTTCCGGATGAATGGGCTGAGGTAAAGGTTGAGAGGGATCACCTGGTTTCACCTTTGCAGACAGGTGAGGGTCACGATGCGCACGGTAACCCAGTGGAGGTGCCCTATTGGGACTTTAGGATAGGGCAATATATTGTTGCAAGGAGTGCATAGGAGGCAGGATTTTGTACAAAATACTCAGAGAAATCTTGCTGCTCTAAGGGAGTTTATATATACAATAATCCTACCTTTTCTGGCTTGCTAAAATTAAGAGATTAAATAATAAATTAGCAATGGGCTGGTGTGATGGTCATACATCTTAAAATTAACAGACCTTAATTGGTACTGAGAAATAAAAGCTGCTTTTAAAGTAAGCAGTATTAAGATTTCTGTATATTCAAATCAGTTTAATATTCATCTCGACCCAAGTAGTTTAAGGAAAGAACCAACATAAGCCGGGATAAGGCCTTTGCTGTGCGTATCTACGCTGTGACGTCACGAGCATGGTGTACGCTACTGTCAACAAGATTAGTTGATTTAAAATAGACCTCCCGATATTTTGGTAAGGAAAACTTAATGTAGGAGAGGACGTTTAAGGGGTAGTGGCAGTATTATTAGGAGAGAGCCAAAAATACAAAAGGAAGAAGAAGAGTGAAGAAAATTCTTCACAATTATCATTCAAAAGCGATTACTCGTGTAGAAGGTTTTTCTAAACATACATAAAATTTCCATGTTAGAATAAGAAATATAATTGTACTTATATGTGTTATTATTATTATTATTATTATTATTATTATTATTAAGACTTGCTAAGCTACAACCCTAGTTGGAAGAGCAATATGTTATAAGCCCAAGGGCTCCAAGAGGAAACATAGCCAAGTGAGGAAAGGAAATAAATAAAATACAAGAGAAGTAATTAACAATCAAAATAAAACATTTTAAGAGCAGTAACAGCTTTGGAATATATCTTTCATTTATAAACTATAAAAACTTAAAAAAGTGGAAGAGAAATAAGATAGAACGGCGTGTCCCAGTGCACCCTCAAGCAAGAGAACTCTACCCTAAGACAGAGGAACACCATAGTGCAGAGGCTATGGCACTACACAAGACTAGAGAACAATGGTTTGAGTTTGGAATGTCCTTTTCCTAGAAGTGCTGCGTACCGTAGCTAAAGTGTCGTTTCTAGCCTTACCAAGAGGAAAGAAGCAACAGAAAAATTACAGTGCAGCAGTTAACCCCTTGATCAAAGAAGAATTTTTTTGGTAATCTCAGTGTTGTCGGTGTATGAGGACAGAGGAGAATGTTTACATATATATATGTATATGTACATGATATATATATATATATATATATATATATATATATATATATATATATATATGCAATACATGTGTATATGTATTTTCATATATTATGTATATGCATATATATAATTATATATGTATGTCCATGATTATATATATATATATATATATATATATATATACTGTATATATGTATATATATATATATATGTGTGTGTGTGTGTGTATATAACTTAATATGCGATGTATATATATATATATATATATATATATATATATATATATATATATATATATATATATATATATATATATATATATGTATGTATGTATATATATACATAATTTAATATGCGATATGTATATTTATTTTCATATATTATATATGCATATATATGTGCATGTGCGCCTTTATATATCACACATATGTACATAATCATATATATATATATATATATATATATATATATATATATATATATATATATAATTATATGTGTATATGTATAAATATATCACCATTATCTTCATCAGCCATTGATAGTCCACTATAGGACAGCTATATCAATCATGTTTTTTTTTTTCACTTCCGTCTGTTTATGGTCTTCCTAAGCCAGTCAGCAACCTTTGTTACTCGTCAATCCATCATCTTGTCTTCCTCCCCATGCTGTGTTTGCAATCTTTGGAGACCCATTGTTATTTTTTTTTGTCCATCTATTATCTGTTATTCTTATTATATGTCCTGCCCACATCCATTTCCTTTTCTAACTTGTTGGAATATCCTCTTTCTTATTTTGCTCTCGTTACTCTTTTTCTGTCTTAGTCAGTCCTATCATTATTCTTTCCATATCTCTTTGAGTTGTAACTACCTTATACTCTAAAGCTCCCAGTTTTTGACGATTAAGTTATACCGTAGGACCACCTAATAAAATATTTTTATTTTCAGAGAAAGTGACATTTCAATTTCGTAATCTCATTTTGTTGCCCAAAAGTTCTTCACCCATTGCTTATGTTTCTTTTAATTTCGGTCGCATATCCTGGGCAAACACTTACTGCTATTCTAAGTACACGTATTTATTAACAATCTCATTGAGGTTCATCCTTAACCCTTACTTGTTCTGTCTCTGCATTTTCATTGAACATTATTTTAGTTTTGCTCATATTAATTGCTGCTTATTCTATTCAATTCTTCTATCATCTTTAGCATTTTTTCCCATGATTCACTAAATAGAACTACTGTGTGTCATCTGCAAACCTTAAGTTGCTAATGTATTCCCTGATAATGTTACTTCCTACATTTTCCCAATCTAATTCCTTAAAAAATTTCAAGACATTGTGAATAATTTACTAGATCGGGTCTCCCTGTCTAACTCCTTTCTCAATTGCAATTTTCACACTAGCTCTATGTAGTTTCAGGATTGCTGTACTACCTGTATAGATATCTTCACGTGTTCTAACATATTCATCTATTTCTTACTTTTGAAGGAGTTTCATTATTACTAGAGCTTTGACAGAATCAGAAGCTTTCTCACAGTCTCACATAGCCTAATGGTTTGTCCTTCTCTGTTGAATTTTCCATTAGCTAGTTAATATGGATATGGTCAGTTGAAAACCCGCTTCTAAAGCAGGCATGCTCTCTTGGTTGATTCGAGTCTAGCAGTCTTTCTATTTGGTCTAATACGATTTTTGTAAATATTTCATATTACTGAGAGTAAACTTATTGAATGGTAATTTTTTTCAGGTCTTTTTGTGAATTCATATAAAAATTTCCAAGCTCTAGATATAGAGCAGTCTTGCAAACATTTTATGTAAAATTCAGCGAGATTTATTTCTTTGAAATCTCCTTCATCTATTATCAAATCACATGTTAGGCCATCTTTTCCTTGTGCTTTGCCTCTTTCAATGCTTTCTTCACTTCTGCTGTTACTTTTGGTACCGGCTCAGGAGTTTCATTATTTCTATAGGTAGAGTTATTTCTTATATCACTATTGAGTAGCATGGAATAGAAATCCTCTGCAATTTTTATCGCTCCATCTCTTTGGTTGATATTTCTATTTTCCTCCTTTGACATAAACCTCTTTTGGCACCCTGTTCCAAGTCTTCCTTTCATCAATTAGACGAATCTTCATTTCTTTAGTATTTCTCCAATTTCGCACTGATTGTGTTTACGAGTATCTTTGGTTTTTAGTTTGTTTTTTGTTTTGGATAGTTCTGCTGATTCTATCTCATAAATCTTGGATTATACTTTTATCTCCAGTCTTTTTTCATATTAATTGGATTTTTTTTATAGTCCTCCTTGATCTTGTTTAGAAAGTATTCCACCGACCTCTTGTGCTGATTCCAGTACAAATTTGGTTAGTTTACTGTTCTTTTCTTCATTATTGGCTTCCATTTCATCATGTAGTTGGGATAATCTATTTTGTATTGCTATACTAAACTCGTCAGAATTTTCTCTTATTACAGGAGTGTTTATTTTCTTCCTTAATCTTGCTTTCCCTTTTCTTTCCTTTAGATCTATCAAAATTTTACTTCTCACCATTCTATGGTCGGTTGACTTTGACTTGTTTAACCCTGTTACATCTTCAACTAAATTAACTTTTTCACTGAGAATAAAATCTATTTCATCTTTCGTTTCTATATGTCCATTTCTATGTTAATTTTATAAACAAAAGGTGTTCATGATTTTCAGATTGTTTCTTTCAGCAAATCCTACAAGCGTCTCCTCTGTCATTTCTTTTTCATACACAAAATTTACTTACAGTTGCTTCTCCTCTCTTCTTTTGACCTAATTACCATACAAACCACCCAAAATAAATGTGCATTCAGTCTGTTTTTTTTTTCCTTTCTCCACATGGCATGCTGTTAGTGCATACACTTGAATGACCTTAAGTTTATATTCTTTTATGTAATTTGATAATCAATCCTCCTGTTTCCTAATTGCTCATTCCACAATATAAGTTTGCAGGAACTCTATTGCAATATCGATAGATACAAAGCTTCTAGGCTTATATTTATCATTGTAATTAGGCTTAATTTACCTGTAACATAATTAAATCATTAATGAAATTCTTAATCTTTACTTTTACTCCATTCTACCTTGAAATTAGTTGGGATAACACTTTGCTTTCATCAGTTTGGCAACCTATTGTGGTCAGTTTAGAATTTTAAAACTCTTCTCTCATACGCATTGCCTTACTTGTGCGCAAATATTGCTAGAGGTTTCCAAGTAAATCCTGAGTCACAGGTCATAGTACAGAATTATTTGACTGTGTCTAAGGATCGTTGGATTCATGGAAAAGTATCAAAGGAAACTGGTCCTGTATCTTTTAAATGTGAAGCAAACAGAGGTAATATTGTTAGATATCATCAAAACCAGATAATGACTATAGTAAAACCAATATGTCGTGGCCGCTGAAACGATTTCTGACCCACTGTAGCCTACAGCGTACTCGTGTCATAATGATTCAACCAATTTAAGGGAAAATGAACATTGTAATTAAGCACAACCCATTCAAACTGAGTGAAACTGATAAAACGTAGCCGCTATATGACAGATATCCTTCCTTTATTACTAATCTCACAGGATTAACCAGAGGTTAAATCCGCTCTCTCTCTCTCTCTCTCTCTCTCTCTCTCTCTCTCTCTCTCTCTCTCTCTCTCTTGCCAAGCATATATATTTCATGAGGTAAGGTTTATATTCTAATAATGATAATTGGAACAAACTAATTTTCTTCGAAATTATAATCCCAGGTTATTTGCCAGTTTTATCGTATCTTAATAAGACTCTGGCCGAAGGAGGTTGGAAATCTGATTGACCAGTAGGCTACATCTTTTAGGTCACAAGGGCAAATCTATCAGGCAAAGATCAGAGAGCCACATTTAACCTCCTTAATGGTTGATCTTGGAGTGTAAAATGCAGTGCTTGAGACTGCATAAGGTATTAAACGATGGAAACTTCTCCAACTCGTGATCTCCATCCCGATTCCAGGGAAACAGTACATAGTGTACAAGTGTTTCACAAAGAAGATGAATCGCGGCCCTTTTACTGATGTAACCAAAGCATGTGCAGTATCCGCACGTCTGAAGCCACAAATGTTCCCGAAAGAACAGTACGTCGAATAATCAAAGAGGGACAAGTCACGCAAGAACAATGTGGAAAACCTAAATTTCTAGAAAAAAAAAACAAAGCTGTAATTACTCTAAACGACTTTGACAAACGTGTTTCAAGAAGAATTTTAGCCACTGTTAAACTTATGCACATAAGGAAATCTCTACCCTTGAAAAACTACTGGTGAAAGCTAAGGAAAACGTTGCATTTATTGGATGCAAAAAGTATATAAGTATATAAGGAAAGATTAAACTGAATCTTCCTTCAAGAAATACAAATCCTATAAGCTGAAAGACCATTGATTGATGGATGTGACTCGAACACCACAAGCACAGAGATAATCGGTAGTGAAAGATAAGTATCTGCCAAAAGCATAACAATTAAAAAGATTTAAAAGTTTTTGTCACGAAAGAAACCCCTTCCATGTTATCTGTTCTCAATATATATATATATATATATATATATATATATATATATATATATATATATATATATTATATATATATATATATGTATATATATATATATATATATATATATATATATATATATATATATATATATATATATATATATATATATATATACTGTATAGTCTGTGTGTGAGACTGCAGGAAAAGTCAATAAGCAAGCTATTATTGTAGAGATGATGATGTTGTAAAGAAAGAAAGAGGGAAAATTGGATACTTGCCCTGTATGACTGTTAATCTCTTAAGCGGCCCACACACGCTCCAATTTTTGGTCAAATTTTTTATGTCAAATTATTTGACGGTTTGACGTTCGCCCTACACGCTCAAATTCTCATCAAATTTTCATTTTGCTCCCGAGTGTCATCATGGATGCATATACAGCACTGGCTCTTGGCTTAACGTTGAAGAGCACACAGAAACGAAAGAGATCAAAGTGGGCCCAGCAATGGTATTTGTGTCGTGAACGATTTGGTCATGTTCCTTTATTAAATGAACTGAGAATTAGTGAACCTGAAGTTTTCAAGAACTTTCTTCGCATTTCACCTGCTCCTGCTCCAAATCTGCTCGAGTCTTTTATTTCTTTTTAATTCTTTTTGGAAGCTCGTCCGCAGTGAGTTTATTTTCTTCGTCAGCTCCTCCTTCGTCCCTTCCGGATAATAATCACGGAATTTCTGTAGAAGAGTCTCATATGCCATATCTTTTTTATTTCTGTCACAATAACAGTCATTTTTAGAGTTCCAAAGTTGTGGTAAACTTCTATAAACATTAATAAGCTCAAGAAGAAATTTCTTTTCATGTTTTGTTGGAGCCATGATGACGATGAGCCGCGCACATCCTCCTCAGATTATGTCTAATCGCTAACTAATTTGCACAAATTATTGCTAGGTACCACACACGCACAAATTATTTGACGTTGGCTAAAAAAATATCTACTGAAATCAGATCAGCAAAAAATTTGACATCAAACCTTTTAGGCCATCAAATTACGCCACACACGATCAAATTCACGTCAAATAATTTGACAAAAAAATTGGACCAAAAATTTGAGCATGTGTGGGCCGCTTTAATCTGCCTTTATTGTTGTTTTCAAAGAATTTCGACTTGTCTCTAAAGATTGATTCCTTCAATGAAAAATGAACTAAGTGTTTACGCTCGGACACGACACCTTCTGGCAAAGAGCACTTCTCAGCGGCCACCACCGAATGGTTGGACTATATTTTGGCTAACTTTGTTCCAACTACAACGACTAATACTTTTTTCATGTACTAGGACTATATGTTTAGCTCATTCACCTATTGTGCCTGAAACTAATGAATGAGCTGAAGATGGCACCAAATTGGAAGTTCCACTTAAACAGGCTACTCTTGTAGGCCATTCTACTAGAATGGTCAAGCTTCCCAATCGTCTTGATTTACAGGGGGGAAGGGTGTAATGGAATGAATACCTGTTATATATATATATATATATATATATATATATATATATATATATATATATATATATATATATATATATATATAAATATATATATATATATATATATTATATAATATAATAATATATATATGTATATATATATATATATATATATATATATATATATATATATATATATATATATATATATATATATATATATGTATATATATATATATATATATATATATATATATATATATATATATATATATATATACACAACAGGTATTTATTCCATTACACCCTTTCCCCCCTGTAAAACAAGCCAATCAGGAAGCTTGACCATTCTAGTAGAACGGCCTACAAGAGTGTAATGGAATAAATACCTGTTTTGTATATTATATATATATATATATATATATATATATATATATATGTATATATATATATATATATATATATATATATATATATATATATATATATATATATATATATATATATATATATATATATATATATTTCTGGGGGCAGATATAAACCACAGAATACAAGCAGGATGGAAGAATTGTAAAAAAGTGCGTGAAGTACTATGCGACAGGAAAATAGGGGTTAAGTTGAAAGGTAAAGTACACAGGACAGTTGTGAGACCGGCAATTTTGTATGGAGCGGAGACATGGGCAATAAAGAAGACAGAAGAAAAGAAGATGGATGTGGCAGAGATGAGAATGTTGAGATGGATGTGTGGGGTGACAAGAAAAGATAAGATACGGAATGAGGTAATTAGGGGTATCACAGGAGTTAGAAAACTATCAGATAAGATCCAAGAAAGTTGACTGAGGTGGTATGGTCATGTCATGGAAAGAGATGAACAGTATATTGGGAGGAGAGTGTGTCAAGATATCGACAATTTAAAACAAAATACATTTTCAGAAAGCGGGATAAGATAGGGTCTAGGATGCGATTCAACTTATTGTATTTAAGTAAAAAATTAAATAGTTTCTTGGCCACACTTATGTTACTTGAAAATTCAGCAAAGCGTCTTTTTCACAATAATAAAGATAAGTGCTATTTAACATTTCACAATACTATTCTTGGGCGAACAAGTAGCGAGGAGACGAAAATACAGTTACACAAAATCAAATTAGTGTTACTCACACTTCATCAGTCTACTTTAAAAAAACCAAGTATAATTTGACACAGTTCTTATGGTGGTGGTCTTGAACAACGGAGTAATTACGAGTCTTTGTACCTTGACAGCGACTCTAACCCGACTAACTACCCTACGTGGCACACCGCTGGTCGTGGCACATGGCGTCCATGGGGAGATGCCACATGTCCTAGGGGTATCGAGGTAGTGGTCCGCTTTGTCTCTAACCGGATGCTTATCTGGAAGGCCTTCGTCTCCTGGCTGTTGCTCTCCCAAGCAATCTGTAAGAACAATGAGGTGACAGAAAAAAACCCTTTGTTTGCAGATTGACACGGTGACAGAATCACCTGTCACCGGTGGAAGCTGACATGCTTTCCCAGGCGAACCGGCAGGCAGAGGTCATTTACATGACCTCCAACAGGGGTTTCAAGAGGGGCCTACGTGACAAGTGATGGAAATGGAGGTACAGGGAACGAGAAGGAGAGGGAGACCAAAGCGAAGGTGGATGGACTGTATCAAGGATGACCTTCGATCAAAGGGATTAACCGGTGATGAAGTGTGGGAGAGAGGTAGATGGAGAAAGCTGACCAGAAACTTCGACCACACATAGAAGTGGGAAAAGATGTAGACAAAGAAGAAGAATATAAATATACATATGTGTGTGTGTGTACATTTTATCACTAAGAAGTTTATGAGTTATAATTCTATTATTGAGGAACAAAACTACTATTTAAGTTCAAGGATATTTTCTATTTGAGGGTGAGTTCTATGTTTGCTGACTTTGCTTGGGGCTGTTGTTATGTGATTTGCATGAAGGAACAAGCATGGAGATAACTAACTTCATGTGTCCTACTAATGGCTATCTATCTATTCCTACCTTATAACCTTATCCTGTTCCCAACAAACATTATCCTTCCCTACCCAATGCCATGTCTTGTTACTATTGTGTTGCTGAGAGATACAGGTAAGCTTCAATATATTGTTCTAATAGTATTTATATCGTATGAACCATGTGCCAGTTCAAAGCTGTTAGCCTATGTCATTCATTATGATAGAGAGTACAAAGTATCTAATGTTCGGATGCTGTTATGGTTATTAGCAGAAGTCTAGTTTACCTAACCTATGCAAGACCTTATGAAGGCTAACCTTGTTTACTATTTGTCTTAAAGGTTTAGGCCACCACAGGAGTCTTTCCCTCATTAATTCCTACAAGGCCTACCACAAAGATTTGAATATTACCAGCCAATGCTTATAAAACCATCCTAATAGCAGAGCCAATATCCACCATTACCGTAGAATTGTGTGACATGCAACACATATGGGCTGGCTATGATTCACTCACACCAGGAAAAAATGTTGGACAAATTTTATATAATAATGTCATCATCAGCCATAACTAGTCTAGTCCAGGACAAAGGGGGTCTTGTAAGGTGTCGATTTTTTGGTAGGTGGGTCCGAAGAGGGCAGGAATTAGCTGGCAGCAGGGAAGACCTGTGCAGACAAAGCTTGGTTGCAGGCAGTGGGGGCCTTTGAAGACATTCTCTTTTTCTTCTTGGTGAGAGCAGTGGCAGCCGGGGAAGGGAGGGCTGGAAAGGTGGTTGATGAATAAGGATTCCTCATCTTTAATTTTATGCTTTTATAAAGGGGTGTTTCTCTTGATCTTCCCATTATGATACATGGCATCATGGTATGAGTTGCCGTTATCGCACCTCCACAAGATCTTGTGTTCCTCGGCATCCATATCCAAATCAACATAAAAGTTAAATTTGGCATAGAGAAATCATAGTCTCTTGCATCGTAGTATCTGAAGCAATCCTAGTATGGCTTACTATCCCTGTAGCAGACGGCAAAGCCAGAGATGTCTGTGGGCTTATAGATGGTCTTGCAAATAAGTGTGGCTGTAAGTATTGAATGAGAGTCAACAGTCAAAGACTGTACTGAAAATTTCAGAGCCAGGAGACTGGATTTCAAGCTGCGAAACTCGGCTAAGCTGAAAATTTCAGCTAACCAGTGGGTGTGCAGTAATTCTTGGTGAGAGGAGAGCTGGTTGGTCCTTCCTTCATGGGAGCAGAGCTATGACTGACTGACAGCCCTTTCAATGTTACCAACTCATATTGCTACCTTTCCTCCAGATTTGTAGCCCGTGTCCTCTAGATTTACGCCAGATTTTTCTTTAGTACTCTGGAAAATCCTCTACATCTTCATAATAATTTACTTTACTTTTGTGGAAAGGATAATTGAAAAGACTTTTGAAATAAAATATAATATATTCTGAAAATAGGTAAAACAAACAAAATACAAAACAAAAAATATCATTAACATGCAATATCAAATTCTTTATAAAAAAAAGAGCGGGGATAGGAACTTTAACAAAAATAATACAAAATTAAACAAAAATTCTGTTCTTAAAAGATTTTCTTGATCGCTATCATCAGAATCCCTGATGGATATCTGAACAGCTTCAAATTCATCAACTTGGAAGGAACATGATGGTACCGACATTACCGGGTATTCCGCAACAACTTGCACACCTTCTTGATTTCGACCTCCCGTTTTTTGTAGGATTCATTGTGTCCTATCTTATCCAGAACTTCACGAGGATATGAATAATTGCAACAGCACTTTCCATGCCGTTTCAGCCCATATTTCAGGTGAAGGATTGCATTTACAGTCTCTGTACTCATTTTGTTTCGTAGTTTTGATTTTGTGATATTCAAGTGGTTGAAGATCCGTTCGACATCGGCATTGGAGTGCGGAATTATTAACCCTGGATAGGTACGGTCCTCGGACACCCCTTTAAGGGTATACTCGGACGCGAACGACCCCGACGCCAAAAAAAATTCTTGAAAAATCAGTTTTTGCAGTAACCTCCTTTTTTCTTTTGCCAAAAAAAACTTCAATGAATGCTTAAAACAACTGTAAAGATAAATACTACTCATCTGCAGAAAAACTATTTATTATAAATATTTTAAAAAATTAAGTAGAAAAAAAAAAAGACCTGACATAAAAATTCATAAAAAAAAAGTTTATACATATATACACAAATCCTTTTAGGAATTGATTCTTGAATGTTTAGGACACATCTTGATGTAATTTGGATGAAGTCAGACCCATGGAGGTGAAGATCTGAAATGAGAAAAAAAGGGTAACTTTTTTTGGCCAAAAAAAATTGTCCAAATTTCATGAATTTTTTTGGGTACCCAAATGAAATAGGAAGTGGCTAATTTTTTTAGGGAATAAACATATGTTATCCTAAAATAGAAATATGTAAAAAAATCTTCATTATTTTGTAAATTACATTTATATCAGGGGCCATATCTAAAGGTAATTTTTTGAGTACTTGGAAATTTCGTAAAAAAATACATATATTTAATATATAATATGATATTTATGCAGGTAAAAATATACAAAAATATCACAAATTCTATAGGGAACAAGAATATATATAGATAGGGCAGCTTACGCTTCGGATATGTCCACAAAATGGCCGCCAACCACACTGACTCAGACTCCCTAATCTGCCACTTGAAATGTAGGAAGGGTATGTCAATTTCAAGGTGTTATTTACTAATCTAATTATTATTGGATATGCATAACAATTGTATGGTGGGTTGCTGGATAATTGTCGATTATTTTACGACTATAAAATTAAAATTCTGACCCAAAAAATTTTTTTTGAAGGGAAATAAAATCGAAAAAAAAAATGTAAAACAATATTTTAGCTAAAAAAATTTGATGATATTCAATCAAAAAAAAAAGTAAACAAAATTTTCCGACAAATAAACATCTAGAGGAATCATTACTCTGTGATAGTTCCTTAGTACGTAGTAATTTTGAAAGAATTGGGAAAAAACGAAAAAATGGCAATCACCGGAAAATCGAACACATACCTATATATACGCCATATCTGGCTAAAAAAAAGATAGGCATGGGTAGCCAGATCATCTAGAAACACTTTCCAACACTATAAAAATATAAGTTTTGCGACACTACTTGCCAATTCCTTACGGTAACATGACTAAGCAAAAAAATGCAAAACAAATAAAAAGGGGCACTCGTGGAAAAATGGCCATTCTAATATACGGCATTTCAGAAAAAAAAAAATTCAGCCACGTGCTAGGCAAACCATCAAGGCATATTTTCCGACAAATAAACATATAAATGAAATATTACTCTGTGATAGTTCCTTAGTACGTAGTAATTTTGAAAGAAATGGGAAAAAACGAAAAAATGGCAATCACAGGAAAATCGAACACATACTTATATATACGCCATATCTGGCTAAAAAAAAAATAGGCATGGGTAGCCAGATCATCTAGAAACACTTTCCAACACTATAAAAATATAAGTTTTGCGACACTACTTGCCAATTCCTTACGGTAACATGACTAAGCAAAAAAATGCAAAACAAATAAAAAGGGGCACTCGCGGAAAAATGCCCAACATTCTAATATACGGCATCTCAGATAAAAAAAAAAAGACATGCACGTGTTAGCCCAACCATCAAGGCACACTTTCTAACACATAAACATGAAAAAAAAATCAATAATATACGGCAATTCCTTACTACGTAGTAAATTTTTACAAATATTGAAAAAAAAACAGAAATTGGCAACCGCAGTTAAATACCCAATATACCAATAACTACGTCGTATCTGACAAAAACAAAATCACGCATGGGTAGCCAGATCATCTAGACACACTTTCCAACATTAAAAAAGCAAAAGTTTTACGACACTATTTCGCAATATCTTACGGAAAAATGACTTGGCAAAAAAATGAAAAAAAATGAAAAAGGGGCACTCGCGGTAAAATGGTCCTCGTGGTGATGAACGACATTTTAACTAAAAAAAAATACATGCACATGGTAGCCAAACAATCCACCAAGACTTTCCACAACTGATAACCTATACAAGTTGCACCATTCTACGACAATTTCATAATACGTAATAACTTTGATAATTATGCAAACTACCTCAGAAGGGTAAACTCGGACGCGAACGACCCCGACGCGTCTCAGAAATCGGGGAAGGAGTACAGCTACAGCAATGCACATCTGGACACTACTAGAGCGTGTAGGGGAGACACCTCCTGCAGGTCGATCACCCACAAATTCAGTCACAGGGGTGAGTCACGTGAGAAAAACCTGTCTTTTTTTGACGCTCGGGGTCGCAAACGACCCACCGTACCTATCCAGGGTTAAAATCTTAATGGCAAATTCTGCAAGGTCTTAGAATGGTCCCATTTCCATCTTTATTTTTCAAAAACTCGTCTGAAAATTTATAAGTGTTAGTTTTATTCGACCAATTTATAAGATTAAATTTCCTAAACTGGTCTTCAGCTGCTGCAATGGTTTCATCTATTTCACCCATCAACTCCATTAAATCTGCAATTGAATTTTTCACTGTCTTTAAAGTACTATCAACTGAAAGTAAGGATGCACTATTCAATACACTTATGTTATCAGGATATCTGTTTCAACTGGGTAAAGAGTAGGCCTACTAGTAAAAAATTTTGCATTGTGGCCTCAAGTCCCCTTCTTCTTAATCAGTTAGTTTACCAATATTCTTTAACTTTTCTGAAATCGATAACCAAGGTACGGATTAGGGTCAAGGTATTCCTCAACGCTAACAAAAAGGGGATCTACTCGGGAGGTTGGTAACATTAATTTTGATGCAATAGATTTGATAAGAAGAATTAAATAATCAAATAATTTCGTTTGATCTGCTGTGTTTGATTCAAAGATCTTATTCATACATTGTATATCTGATAAGATAGGATGCAGGAATAACAAATAAGCATGATTTTATTCATTACAGTACATATTGTGCAAACTTTCTGCAGTAAAGCATTTTTCCTTTAGTCTACTGACATTGAAATGAATCTTTAATTCTAGCCACTGATCTAACATTCTACCTACAGCGGGTTCAATAGATAGCCATCTAGTTTGACAATTATTTGGTATTTTGAGAGGAATTTTCCCATCGTTAATGGCCTCATAAAGATTTTAATATGAAAGTTGACGCACTGATGATAAAGAAAACCATTTATAAGTTTCTGAAATCAGAAATTCTAAGTCTAGGTAATATTTCGGAATAAGCGTGAGACACATCTAACTGCAAAGAATGGCAAGTGCATTTTATCAGTAGTAGTGAGGGAACTTCTTCCTTTAATTTCTTGAACACCCCATTATTTACACCAACCATAACGCTAGCATTATCTGTTCCAATAGCAAGTAAGTTCTTTAATTCAAGTTTGTTTACAGCAAGCTCTTGCTTCACTGCCTTAGCAACACTATCAGCATCACACTTCTCCAGTGGCACTAAGCTGAAATAAGTAGAATTTATGTTGCCGTGGAACTTACTGTAGTATATAATTGCCATTCATAGTAGCTTATTCACTGTGATGTCGTTTGATTCATCTAGCAGTAGGCTGTACTTTCCATTTCCTATATCTTGAATCAGATCCTTCTTGAAATGAACACCGAGAACATTGTTTATGATTTCAAAACATTTGGTCCTATGCATTTTTATATTGGCACAAACTTCATGTTCACGTAAATGACCTTTGCATAAATCAACTAAATGGTCACAGTTTCGTATTGCGCAATGACAGCTTGAAAACGTTGCAATTCCAACCTCAAAGGCAGCGGTTTCCAAATTAGTTTTCACTGGACATAATTGTAACCTGATATCTATATTAGACATTGCAATTGGAATGGCAGCCTTATGCTTCCTTGATGATTCGTGCCTTTGAATATCTATAAGTTTTGCATTGATATCATTTTTACAATAGTTACAATGACCTTTGCTGGGGTCATTTGGAACTTCCACGAACCATTTTTTGACTTTTCTAAATTTTAGTTTGTATTGTTTTCCCATCTTGAACCCTGAAACCCTGAAATACGAATCGAACAATCAATATTTGAGATTATAAGACGTTGCTATAACAATTCTAAAGAAGTTCAAATTTAAAAATCTATAAATACAAATTAACTAACAATCAATGTTCCATTTAATATTTCAGTAGATGATTTAACTTTCATTTTGTAATCATGCTAAAAAATAATGGTATAGTTGACAAAAGGAAACAAGCACTTCAAATACACATACTTGAGAGAATTTCACAAAAAATGAATTCACTATACAGTCACAAAAAGCACGTGGTTACTGGTGATAAAGGTGATGAATGAAGACGGGCAAAGTAGGTGACCTTAGGTTGTTGTACCTCGTTTTACACAAATATATTGGAAATGTCAAGGGTTTTACTTAAATGCCATTGCAGACAGAAAAGAAGTAGAATTAGCCAGTACGGTTAGAAAAATCCTATCCCCATGCAGATTCTGTTTGTTTGCATGGACAAAATCCTCGACAGAGAAGAGAGCAATTGATAAAATGAAATTATATTAATAACAAACAGAAGCGCAGAAAGTGTTGGATGCATACATACAGATAACACACAACTTTAACTATAATTCAAAGAGAAAAATCTAAGTGAATAGTAAAAGTATCTCAATAACATCAAGTTTGATTCTGTTTTTCCAGGTTGCATCTTGTCTGATAGAAATCATTTTGAGACGTTAATCCTACGTCGAAGTAATCCCTTGCCCTTCTCGCACCACCAGGATTTAGACTACTGACCATGCCCCCCACCACCTTGACGAGATTTTAAACTTTTCTCCACAAGGCATAAAAAATTTTCAATGACATACTCAAACCAGGCCATTCAGGTGAATCTCTAGAAATTACTCTAAAACTGATACCAATACTCTAGATTTTACGCTCTACTCCAGAGCCGATTTTTTTTACTCTATTTTTATAGCTAATACTCTAGATCTGGAGTAAAATACTTCAAAGAGTGCCTGGAGCTTTTCTCTGGACTTTTCTTTTTTTTTTCTTTTTTAACAAAATGTCACAGCCCCCTAAGAGAGGATCCTATCATTGAGGAGAAGCTGACTCTCTGTGACTGGAGAATTATATAAAGAAGAGATACTTTTATGCAAATCATTAACAAAATAATCAGACGGACAATACAATTTCCATATTAATTTGATAACATGAAACGTTTACAACCTTCTTTAGTGTACGGCTCTTGTTCAGTTGAGTTTACCTTTACTCCTCCAATATATAACATGGTATCTAGGCTTCTGCTCAGTTTGTGATCTTACTCTTCATTCTATATCTGCATAACTTTGCTAACTTGGATGATATGCTTCTTGTTCTCTGTGTATTAGTTGTGATATTCTGAGGCTCCTCTTGTCTGGTATGGTGCCGGCGATGAAGTCGACTGGTAGGTCTTACAGAGCCTTTTGCAGTTTTGGCTAAGGTAGTCTCAGTGCCTGTTCAGCATTGCATTTAGTATACAGTGCCTCAGTCTTTTTCTTGAACCGCTCAAGTACTTACAGTAGTCAATTGTTATCAGCTCTGACTGGACGTTTGGTAGTTTTTTAAATGATGGTTCCGAGGTAGATTTCTTAATATTCTTATTAGATACTAATCCTTTTATATGGGATAAGAGTCAGAAGGACTGTAAAATCTCGAGATCAAACGGCATTAACTTGATAAAATGTAGGTTGCGGTTGGTATGGGAATTTGTAAATCTTGGAAAGAGAAAAAACAAATTGGTATGGTATAACTCACTCCGTGACCTTCTTGCACTTTCTGAACCTTTATTATCCTTGGTCTCATCTGAATCCTTTAGCAGTCCTTCATAGAATATGATATTTTTCGTCTAAGGCAGGGGTTCACAACCGGTGGGTCGGGGTCACAAAAGCCTAGGAAGAAGGTCACCAGTAAATATCCCTACCTCTCTCTAAGGAGTGCTTGATTCTGTAATATAAATTGTGAATTGTGTAAAGACTGCAGCACTCAACGCTCGACTATTTAAAGAACTGAGCAAAGATATGAATGCTGATTACGAAGTTCTCTTCTATGCAGCAGTACCTTGATTATCAAAGGGAACGTTGTCAACCATGTCTTTGAGATGAAAAATGAAATAAAGTTATCCCTGGAGGTTCAAGAAAAAAAGGCGATCTTGTAGCTTACTTTAAAGATGAAGCTTGGATTAAAAGATTTGCATACCTTGCTGACATTTTCGACCAACTGATCAAGCTCAATTTGAAGCTTCAAGGGGGCGGGGGGGGGGGGGAAACAAATATTCTTTTTCAAGACAATCTTAAAGCCTTTGTTTCCAAACTGGAAGACAGGTGTCAGAAAACCTATCTTGGAAACATCGCTATGTTCGAAAAGCTTTGTGCAGGGTTGGATGAATCTCAGATCCAATTGGACCAGTTCCTCAAGGATGAGATTACTGAACATCTTTTTTCTCTAGAAAAGGAGTTCAAGCAATTTTCCTTGAGCTGGCAGAGGGCCAGGAGGTCCTGGTAAGGAACCCATTTTGTACTGCACTTAATGTGTCTAACATCCTAGATGAGATCCACATATGAAATACTGGATCTATAGAATGACTCTTCAGCTTGTGATCTCTTCAAGAAGAAATCGGTAACTCAGTACTGGTGTGCTATGTATCAGTCATATTCCAAAGTCAGCATGATAGCCTTATGTGTTCTTGTTCAATTATCTTCTACCTACTTGTGTGAGGCAATTCTTAAACTCTTTGTCAATATACAAACAAAGAACAGAAACAGATTGGATGTCAGGGATGACATGAGATTGGCTCTAACAAACTCTTGACCACGAATTTCAAGGCTTGCGTTTAAATGCAACATCAGACACCACAATATGTGGTTTTAAAGCTGTGGAACTCTATGTATGATGATAATATTGCAAGAATGATTATACTCTTTTTGTAAATTAGATTTGATCAATGGTGTGATTTAGTTTGCCACTAAATAATTACACAATACTGAATGATTTCTTTCAGGTTTGATAGTTGTGGAAAACTGTTTGTTTTATCCCCACTATCACCAGCTTGATTTTTGAATAATTACAAAATTATTGAATGATCTTTAAAAGATACCATTTCTTTTTCTCTCCTTAACAAAAATATAAAATGAAAATCAAGCAGGTGATAATAGGCGGTCACTTGGGTTTCAAGCTTTGGGTAAGAGGTCGCAAGTGCAAAGACGTTGGGAACCTATGGTCTTAGATTCTAAGGTAAAGCGGCTGTCACAATGTAAGTCAAGAGTGAGAGAATTCAAAACAGCAGTAGGCCAGATACAATATCTGTGAAATGCTTCACATTGAGACTTGCCAACAACAACCTACTATTTAATCTGACATATAAGTGACCTACAAACACCAAACATACCGAACTATACAAAAGTTTAAAGGTAGACAATACAAGACAAGACTGCCCAAGATTCCTACCCTTCAAAAATGAGGTTACTGTAGATGTCGGATTACGTTGGGCCAGCGACCTAAGAATGACTGATCATCTTTGACTGGTGAGTTTCCTATAGAAATAGTATTTCTATGTAAAATATTGACAAAATAATACGATATGAAAATAATTGATAAATAAGTTCTCTTTACTATTATTTTCATAATTGATTAAGTAATAATGTTTTACCAAACACAAGCTTTTTCTTCTTAAAATCCCATACGTGCTTTCTTTCTTAGCACCTCAGGTTGGGTCATCGCATAGGTAGGTTCCATTATTACAAACGTCATTTCACAGGTAAATATGTATATACTAAAGTAGATTCCATTTTATAGGAATAAATATAAATAAAAGGTTTAGTTCTTCAACAATTTTACATTTATAACTTTCCACAAAATAGGCCTACACAAGCCCGCGAATTTCGGTCTCATAAATAAAGATACAAATAGCCTACAGTAACAATTCCTGTCTGTTGATTACCTGATAGATAAAATTTCACAATAATAAATCAATTAACAACTACCATGAAATATACAATACTATTACCCTTACTGTATGAAATAGATCACGGGTATACATGTGAATACTTAACATTGCTTCAAATTGTTATGAAAAGAATTTCTCACATCTTCAAGCTTAAACTGGGATATAAATAATCTACAAGAAAAGAATATGCAATCAGAATTAAAAATTTACAAGAAAAGTAATATTAAATTAGATCCTCACATATAAACTACAAAAACTTAAAAAAACAAGAGGAAGAGAAATAAGATAGAACAATATGCCAGATTGGACCCCCAAGGAAGAGAACTCTAATCCAAGACAGTGGAAGGCTATTGTGGAAATTTTTTTTTTGTGTTGAGTGGGAACTTGTTGCTCCAGGAAAGTCTCCCTACGTCAGTTCCTGAAAGATCAACAGGGGAGGATAAGGAGCACTAACACTCAGGGCACAAACACCTTGCTAATAACTTTACTGACGCAGTTCACTAATCATCACTCTTAAATGCAAAAAAAAAAAAAGGAATTGTACTCTGTCCAGAGGCCGGAGAACTCCACACATGAAATAAAAGTAATTTAATGGCCTACTCTAGCTTTGTCAGGTCTAAGGTCATTTACACTCTCAGGCTCTGTTTTGACTCTGTCCCAGGGACCCCAGTGAGATGCTGGACAGGAATATTATGTTAAGTAATTATTGAGACAAAACAAAAATGGGAGCAGTGATGTAAAGTAAAGTAAAAGTTAAAGATATGGATCTTTACCTACGAAGCCGATATTCAATAATAAGTCACTCGCTAACACACTTAATTCAAGTTACTTACTCATTTCAAAATATCGGGTATACTGTCCCGAGTTTAAATAATCATAATAGACAATCAAATAAATGGAGGAGTAGATATACACTAAGGTTTAATTAACCTAATCTTGATTTATTATTTGAATTTACATTAAAAGAAATGGATATCTGAACAAACACAAAATGTAACAACAGAAATGCAAATTAATAAAAAAATATGGTTGATTGGACACATGGTCTTCTGTAATGGTTAATAATTGAACTTGGGGCGGACACGTGGCCCGGTGACCCTGAGGCTGCTAGTCTCAAAAGTAAAAATAATATACAACAAAAATATACACACAATCCCACCGCACACAGCCCTAAATATGTAACAGCCAGTTAACCTACATTAAGTAAAAATTAATCCAAGCTAAAAAAAAGGGGAAAAACTAGTGGCCACGTATTGGTACCTGCACTCCTTACAAACGACAGTGCTTGTCCTCAAATGGCTGTTGAGCCTGTTTGCACACTTTGCACTTTGCACCCTTGACTGGCTCACCCCTAGAATCCTCGCTTGTGGTAGTAGGGTTTCCCAGGCTCGTCTCCTTCCCTATATCCAGCCGGCAAGACTCCTGTGCAAGTCGAGTTTTGGGGGGGGCGTGAGCCATAGGTGCAGATTCGCTGACCAGGTTGGTCAGCCGCTCACAACAACTGCTTGAGTACGAATGGGCTGAGGTTAGGGTCGTGCGGGCTCACCTGGCTTCATCTTTCAAAACAGGTGATGGACGTTGAGCGCAGGAAACCCAGTGGAGGTGCCATATCGGGACTTTAGGGCAGGGCAATATATTATTGTAAGGAGTGCATAGGAGGCAGGATTTTGTACAAAATACTTAGAGAAATCTTGCTGCTCTAAGGGAGATTGCATATACAATAATCTTACCTATTCTGACTTGCTAAAAATTAAGGAGTTAATGATCAATTAGCAATGGGCTGGGGGGATGGGCAAACATCTTAAAATTAACAAACCTTAATTGGTATTGAGAAATAAAAGCTGCTGTCATGTCAGCAGCATGAAGATTATATTAAAAACCAGTTTAATATTTTATCTCGAGACACATAGTTTGAGGAAAGAACCAACATACGCCAGGGTAAGGCCTTTGCTGTGCATATCTACACTGTGACATCACGAGCATGGCGTACGCTACCGTCAACAAGTTTAGTTGATTTAAAATAGGTCTCCCGATGTTTCGGTAAAGAAAACTTAATGTAGGAGAGCACGTTCAAGGGGTAGCTACACTATTAGTAGAGAGCCTATATACAAAAGGAAGAAAAAGAAAAATTCTTCATAGCCATGGTACTGCGCCTATGGCACTACCCAAGACTAGAGAACAATGGTTTGATTTTGTAGTGTCCTAGAAGAGCTGCTTACCATAGCTAAAGAGTCTCTTCTACCCTTACCAAAAGGAAAGTAGCGACTGAACAATTACATTGCAGTAGTTAACCCCTTGAGTGCAGAAGATTCGTTTGGTAATCTCTGTGTTGTCAGGTGTAAGAATAGGCCAAACTATTCGATGATTGTTTAGGCAAAGACAAAATGAGCCGTAACTTGTGAGAGGGATCTAATGTAGTACTGTTTGCCCAGTCAAAGGACCTAATAACTCTCTAGCAGTAGTATCTCATAGGTGGCCGATGCACTGGCCAGACAATCAAGTTAGTGTTCTCACCAGTGCAATTACAACTTATATACACAAGCGGTCTCATACTTTGCAAATTCAAGCTGGTTAGTATAATTGGTCAGCAAGATCATGATCTATCAGATTCAACATTTTTGTAAATATTTTTCATCTATGAACAAGGCCTATTGGTATAAGGAGTAAATATTTTGTTTTAATATAGAATTTATGGGATAATGGGTAAATGGGCAATCATCTATAATAGCTAATGAATACATTTTGGAGTGACTCACTCTCCACTCGGCTGCGCTTGCGAGAGGTTGTAAGGTGAGACTCTCTGTGAGTCTCCCGCTTGCGTGTTTGCAATAGGCGTAACCCACGTGATTGTTAGAGCACACCCAGTTCTCGCCAGTCATGACAGACAGAGAGGAAGGTACCCCCTCCCCCTCCCACCCCGCCAATCCGCCATCTTCTGGCTCAGTGTTCTCGCCCGACTCTCCGCCCTCTCCCCCGACCCCTCGCTCTCAGACATCGATCTCGCACTCAACCCCTCCCCACCCCCCATCCCTCCAGCCACCCCCACCCAGAATTTCGCCGCAAAAACTCCACGGATGACGCACTTCATGTGTCGGCCGAAACTTCAGCGACAGTTCCAAGAACTCTACGGACGTTACACTTCATGTTTCGGCTGTAAATTTCAGCAATAATGCTATTAATCAAGACCATTCCAGCAACATGAACGTACCTATTAAATCCACACCCCTTCAAGATGATAGTAACAAGAAAAGACCAGCTAATTCCCCTGCAGAGCAGCTGCAAGCTCCCAAAAGAACCCTTTTTTCCCTGTGATACAAATAGTGAAAATTGCCAACCCTCCACATCTGCCCCCAATAACGGCCTCCCCAACCTCCATAACAGTGTTAATAACAGTGAACAAGTGAGAAATAGTGACTACACGTCGGATGACAACTTATTCGCCAGCCAGGAACAGCAGGAAGAAGAACAAGAAGGATTTATCACAGTAACATCTAGAAATAAAGGTAAGATAAATGGCCCCCCTCCTGTTCCTAGAAATAAGACAATGTTCAAAGTGATAAATAACGAAAGTGTCAGTGCATATAGTGTCATGGCAAGTGTTGAGCAGAACCACCCATCGCTCAATATTACTCTGAGGGCCTTGAAAAAGGCGATATGATCATATCCCCACAGAATGAGGAGGCAGAGAGGATTCATAGGAGTCTTCCTGCCTTCGTAGAGACACAATCAAACGAGACATCTATTATTAAAATACTCAGTGGTTATTCCCCCTCTCTCGGGCTGGGCACCATAGAGAGACATCCAAGCACTATTCAGGCAAAAAGGTTTACAACCAAAGCTAAAACCGACTCATACAATATCAAATGTTGGCTCAGAGGAGACCCCCCTGAGGAATTAAACCTAGGAATCTGGGGAAAATTCAAGCTGATACCATACATTCCAGAACCCCGCCGTTGTTTTAAATGTCAAAGGTATGGACACCATCACAAAGAGTGTAGATCTTCGTATTACGTCTCCGGAGTCTGCTCTGGAAGACACGATAAAAAAAGAATGAATCATGAAGTTACAAAACAAGCAGGAAACCCAGGTTAAGTGCCATGCCTGTTCAAATAGACACCATACCTGGAATGACAGGTGTCCAATCAGGCTTGGCCGAGTAGACAAGATAAGGGAACAAGTCTTGGGAACACCTGCTCCAGCTCACCAAAGACCCCAAAGACCCCCCCTACCTCCCATCAGGAAGATCACACCCGCTAAGAGTAAGTCCCTCAAACTTCCTATGCAGCCATTGCAGGTAGAAACCCTCCCACCTCTACTAACCTCCATAATCGACAACAGAATAACAATAACAAACCCCCTCATGCTAGACCTCCAAGTCTACCCATAGCTAATACAAGCCACCTATAGGCAAAAAAAAAACCCAAATCAGAAGTACCACAATCCAAACCCCCCTTCAATTCTCCATCGATCAACCCTGAAATTTCTCCTGCACCCATGCCTATCATTCCAAGAAACAAACCAGAGAATATTAACCTCCTCCTAACGGCTAGACCAACTGGCGAGGAAGGAATAAACAACCGCCCTGAATCAGAAACCAATACAAGTTCCTTAGGAGCAGCAGCACAAAACGCAGATAACCCTCACTCCCTAAGCTTAACCGCAGAAAACATCTGCTCCTTAGTCCAAACTCTCCTGCCAAATTACTAAAATGAAAAAGTCAAAACCTTTCCCCAGGTACTCTGTAACATCCTACTACCAGCCCTAATCAACCGATTTTCGCTAACATAAATGACACGATTATAACCCAAACACCTCTGAACAAACTAACATTCTTATCATGGAACGTCCTAGGAATAAGGACCAAATATGCCTTCTTGCAATCACAGATAATTACACAAAACCCCAACATCATACTGTTACAGGAAACATTATTAGCAGAACACCACACCTTTTCCTTTAAAATTTACAACATATACAGGGCACACCACACAGGGACTACACGGGGTTTGCTGACACTAATTACAAACACCATACCCTCCAAAGAAAAAAAACAACATAGACTGTCATGAAGCCGAATCACTCAGCACACAGATAACACTGGCAGACACAACACTTACCATTCATAACATATATAAAGCACCATCCAAACACATTAATGCCACCTTGCTGTTCGCCACAGCTGACAATGAAAACACTGTGCTTGCCGGAGACTTCAATGCCCATCACCCAATGCTTAACTCACCAACAACAACAAACACCACAGGAAACCATATAGCTGCCCTCCTGGATGACTTCGAAAGAGTTAAACTTCTCAATAATATAAACATTACCACACATAAGGCCGGAGGACGGCTAGACCTCACCTTTGTATCCAATAATTTAGTTCACGGCTCAGCTTGGGACCTCCACCCCGTTCTCACTAGCGACCACTTCGGCATAGATTTCTCCATCCAGATAGAAAAGCTCCCTGAGCCCCCTCCACCTCCACGTAGAAACCCAGATCTAGCCAAGTGGGAGCTATTCGAGAGACACATGACAAACTGGGCCAACCAGTACATACAAAACCCCCCTGAGGACGCGGACCTGATCCAGGAAAACTTCACAAATGAGCTACACAAGGCAGCTAGTGACTCAATGCCTAAAAAAAACCCCTAAAACCCACCACAAAGATGCGTGGTACTATAACCCACGCATCAAGGAGATGAACAAAAGGGTAAACAGGGTCCGTAAACTCTTCAGACGCCACAGAACCGATGAACTCTACCGTACTCTTTCGGAGGTTATGAGCCATGCGGTGACTGTGGCGGATGAAGTCAAGCAGCAAAAGTGGCTAGACTGGTGCTCATAGGTGAATACCTTCACCTCCCTCAGAAGGATCTGGAGTTTCTTTGACAAAGTCGCTGGGAGAGCCCGTACCACCAGTGGCCCACCCAGACCCTCCTGCGGAGGCACTCAAGATACCCCAAGGGTTTGCAGACCGTGCGAAATCCGACAATCTCCTGGTCATCACCAGGCAAAGGCAGGAGGCTCTACTCCCCATCAGGACCACAATGGTTAATGCAGCCTGTGGCATGCCTGATGATATTGATGCCCCATTCACAAGGGAGGAGTTAGAAAGAGCACTAGCCAAAACAAAGGATACAGCCTCAGGCATCGACGGCATAACATACGGCATGCTCAAAAACATGGATAACCAGGCCAAAAAAGTCTACCTTCTCCTCATCAATAAGACGTATGTGGAGAGGTGTAGACCTAGAAGCTGGAATCAGCAAAATATCCAGCCGATCACAAAGCCCAAGGAGGAGGACTCCTACAGGCCTATAGCCCTCATCAGCTGTACGGAAAAAGTTGCATAGAGAATGGTACACAACTGTCTAAAATAGAAGGTTGGCCATCTGCACCCCAGACTGTACGGCTTCACAGAGGGCATAGGAACTCATGAATGCATAGCTGATGTTATGTCCGTTATTAACAATAACAAAGCCCTGGTGGTCTTCCTAGACCTGGGAAAAGCATATGAGCTGGCTAGTGCCCCAGCCATCCTTTTCTCCCGCGTTGAAAAAAGTCAGAGGTAACCTCTTTGTTGTATACTTGAGTCGTTTGTTGTATAATTATGTATGTCCGCTCGATGGTAATGGTTGTTTATTGTTGTTATGGGGAACTGCTGTTAAGGTTTTATTATGGTTTGTACTGTTAACGTTTTCTGATGCTTTCTATATAACAGCGAGTCTAGTTTCTGGAACTGAATTGTCAGTATCACTATGGATCCTTGTCTGGGAATAAACTGCACTTAAAATATACCTCAACGTTTATTTGGACCTGGAATGATATATTACATGGCGCAGTGAGTCTCGAGGTCTACGTGGCGAAATACACCGTTGGAAAGGAAGACTTGCAATGGATACTGCATTGAAACTTGGCGAAGAGGCACTCCTTTTAACGAAAGAGGACATTCAGCAGCTTACTCGTGACGAGATTGTGAATTATCTCCGTGTTTTGGATGTGTCTTTCAGCCCCAAGGATAGTACAGTGAGACTGAACAGTCTCCTCCAAGGTGCTATTAGAAATGCTAAAAGGACTGAAACGGATGACGGAAGCATGAAACACGAGGACGCAAATACAGGTTCAAATGATTCAATGATGATCATGTTGCAAATGCTACAACAGCAGATGAAACTTCAGGAGGATCGAATTTTGCGCAAGCAGGAACGTCGGGATCGTGAGCAGGAACGTCGGGATCGTGAACAGGAACGTCGTGATTGTGAACTTACTGCTCTTCTTAACCGATTTGGACCTACTACTCCTAGTGGGGCAGAAGATAATCCTGGGGACCCCCGTCGAAATATTCCTGCGAAAATTTCTATACGGCCTCCAGAGTTGCTTGAGGATGGTGTTACCTTAAAATCATTTAAAAGGTGGGAAGCCAGTTGGAAGAACTATGCTCAAGTTGCAAAGCTGAGTGAGAAACCTAGGGAGGATCAAATAGCCACCTTTTGGTCGTTTTGCAAGCCTGATTTCCTACAAAAGGTTCGTCATGCGGTTGAGATTCCTTTAGACACGGCTTTGTCGCTGAATGAGATAATTGAGCAAATCAAAAAGTATCTCAAGGACCAGCGGAACGTTACAGTGGACAGATACAAATTGGTCAGAAGAAAGCAAGATGCTGGCGAATCTTTTGATGACTTTTTAGTTGATCTTCGTGAGCGAGCAGAGGACGCCAACCTTGCAGATATGACTTCTGATGAGTGGATCACTACTCTCATTGTATCTGGTGTATGAGACGAGGAAACGAGACAAGAGCTTTTAAGTAAAAAACCCACTCTTAGCCTTGCTGATACTATTTCCCTTTGCCGTAACCGCGAGTTAGCAGAGAGAGAAGACAAGCGTCTCAGTACAGAAAGTGCCATTAATGCAGCCAGATTCAAGCAGCGTGGTAGAAGCAGGAGTACTAACCGAAGAATTCACCGTGGATCACCTAAAGAGGAGCGACTGAAATGTCGGAAGTGCGGTTTTCCACCTCACCAAACTGGCAGATTGTGTCCTGCAGTAGGGAAAACCTGCCACTATTGTGGATTCTCTGGACATTTTAGTAATGTTTGCGAAAAACAAAAGAAGGGAAAAGAAGCTGCACTGTCACCAAAATTTGGAAAGTTAAAACACATGGCACAAATTTCGTTTCGTGGCCAGGAACGGCCAGTACTCCCCATTGAATTTCATCACCCGAAGACAGGTTATCTTGCTAAGATGAATGCGATTGCTGATACAGGTGCCCAGATGACTGTTGCTGGCATGGGGATGTTGCATTCTCTTAGACTACAGAGGAAGGACCTGCAGAATTATGAGGACCACCTTGTGAGTGTTAATGGGAAGAGACTGAGAATTATTGGCGGAATTGACTTGTTGCTGAAGATTGGTGATATGCATTGCATGGAAAATGTAATATTTTGCAGAGATGTGAAGTTTGATGATATGTATCTATCCCTTCGTGCATGCATGAACCTTGGTATTGTTCATGAAGACTTCCCTTTACCTGCAAAGAAGTTGGTTGAAGCTATTGATAAATCTGTTACTGCTCTAGGCCATAGTATAAAGTCCACTGACCGAGACATTGAAGTTATGGAAAAGCAGATATTGCAGACTTACAAAGAAGTTTTCAATATCAAAGGGCAATTGCAAACGATGAAAACACCACCAATGAAAATCCAACTCAAGGAAGATGCAAAACCTTTTGCAATATATGCTGCAAGGCCAGTGAGTTACCCACTACGTGAAGCAGTGAAGAAAGAACTGGAAGACATGATGAAACAGGGTATTATTGAACGAGTTGGAGATCGGCCAACAGAATGGTGTCATCCTATTGTTGTTGTCCCAAAGCCTACAGGTGGAATTAGAATGACGGTTGACCTTTCGAAGCTAAATTCTCAAGTCCATAGAATTGTACACAATGCTAAAATCCCACATGATGTCATAAATGAAGTTGTACTGGATGCAAAGTACTTTACAGTTTTGGATGCTGCTAAAGGATACTGGCAGTTGGAACTGCATGAAGATTCTAGAGATCTGACAACATTTCTGACGCCATGGGGTAGGTTTAGATACAAGAGAGCACCAATGGGTTTTATCAGCACTGGTGATAGCTACAACTTCAAAGGGGATCTTGCTATAGACGGTTTGGAGCGAACACATAAAGTTGTGGATGACATTCTTATTGCTAGTCGCACACTTGAGGAACACATACTGGATGTTCGTGCTTTTCTTGATCGTTGTGTAGAGCATGGTATAACTTTAAACCTAGCTAAATTCAAATTTGCTCGATCATCTGTTCGTTTTGGTGGATTTATTTTGTCCGCAGAAGGGAGAGAAGCAGACCCAGATAAAGTGAGAGCCATTACAGAATTTGCAACTCCTACAAACATCACTGAACTGCGAAGTTTTATGGGGATGGTTAATCAACTGGGCTCATTTTGCTCGCACATTAGTGCTACTTGTACACCACTGAGAGATCTTCTTAAGAGTAAAAATCAGTTCCAGTGGTTACCAGCACATTGTGAAGCGTTTGAGAAAGTTAAAGGGTTGTTAACTAAAACACCGATTCTTGCGCAGTTCGATCCCAGTAGGATGACACGTTTGGAGACGAATGCAAGTAGACTGAAAGGATTTGGATTCAGCTTACTTCAGAAACACAAAGAAGGATGGAAACTCATCACCTGTGGAAGTAGGTTTTTGTCGGACGTGGAAACAAGATATTCCATGATAGAACTTGAAGCCTTAGCTATCAAATACGCCATACTGAAATGTAAATTATACTTGCATGGCCTCCCTCATTTTACAGTCATCACTGATCACCGCCCACTTCTACCACTTTTTAATAAATACTCTTTGAACCAGGTTGAAAACGTAAAACTGCAAAATTTAAAGGCTGATTTACAGAGTCAGTTTCAGTTCACATTGGAGTGGAGGAAGGGAAGTGATCATGCTATAGCTGATTGTCTCAGCCGAGCACCTGTTGATGATCCAGATCAAACTGAAGAGGAATGTGATGAGCGTACGGTCATGGCTGTTTATATTGCATCGGTTTGTGATGACAGAGAATTTTACGATGACGGAAGAGTTGTTGACCTTATTGTCGACGAACTTCAGGAAACAGCACGAAATGATCTAGATTATGTAAAGCTGGTTCATGCTATAATGGAGGACACCGTTGAACATGACGATTCACCACCATGTGTCAAGCAGTATAAAAGTATAAGGCATGAATTATCTATAGATGGTGATCTTGTCCTGTTTGGAAAAAGGTTAATTATTCCAAAACAAAAGAGGAAAGAGGTTTTGGAACGACTACATGCAGCCCATCAAGGAATAACCAGAAGAAAGCAGCGAGCCCGATTGTGCGTATATTGGCCAGGTATCACCAATGACATAACACAAATGATAGAGAAATGTGAAGTTTGTCAACGCAATTTGCTAAGCCTGGGGAATGAAACTCTGAAAACAGACCCTTTGCCAACACATCCCTTTGAAAGTGTGTCTGCAGATTTGTTCTACCTAAAGGGCCAACATTTTTTGACTTACGCCGATCGTCTAAGTGGATATCCTATGGTCCAACAATGGAAGGACAGCCCATCGGCAAAACAAGTTTGTAATGCAATGATCAAAATGATGTCCTTTACAGGTTACCCTCAACGGATACGTACAGATGGGGGACCTCAGTTCGGCGCTACGGAATTTCAGAGATTCTTGAAGGGAAGAGGAATCAAATGGAGTCCAAGTTCACCTCATTTTCCCAGTAGCAATGGACACGCCGAAGTTATTGTAAAGAAAGTGAAGAATCTGTTGACCAAACTTGAAAATACAACGATGGATGAGCGATTTCATGAGGCTTTGCTGGAATTAAGGAACACCCCTAATGCAGATGGACGTAGCCCAAATCAAGTGGTGTTTGGACATAATCTTAGATCTTTGGTTCCATCTCATCATAGCGCTCTCATATCTGATAATCGTCAGGATATCGAAGCAGCAGAGATGAGGAGGAGAGAGAAAGAGAGGATTAATACTACACGTTACAATGCATCGGCAACAGATCTTAAAGTGTTTATCGTAGGAGATAAAGTCCGAATACAAGACGCTGCAACGAAAGAATGGGATAGGATCGGTGAAATCGTCAAGGTCGGACCAAGAAACAGATGCTATTTCATCAGGCTTTCATCAAGTGGAAAACTTTGTTGGCGTAATCGTAGATACCTTCGAAAATATCATGGCGGCAATATTAAAGAGGAAACGTATATATCTGTAGACGAACTCGAAAGTGAAGGCCCAAGACGAAGTAACAGACTGAGGAAGAACACTGTACGCTTTGTATTGTAAATCATTATTCATGTATATGTACGATGACTCGAGTAATGTTAGAAAAAAAAAAAAAAAAAAAAAAAAAAAAAAAAAAAAAAAAGTTGTTGTATACTTGAGTCGTTTGTTGTATAATTATGTATGTCCGCTCGATGGTAATGGTTGTTTATTGTTGTTATGGGGAACTGCTGTTAAGGTTTTATTATGGTTTGTACTGTTAACGTTTTCTGATGCTTTCTATATAACAGCGAGTCTAGTTTCTGGAACTGAATTGTCAGTAGTATCACTATGGATCCTTATCTGGGAATAAACTGCACTTAAAATATACCTCAACGTTTATTTGGACCTGGAATGATATATTACACTCTTGTCTTGGGTTAGGAAGTACACCCAGAATAGGGAGGCAAGGGTATCCTTTCAAGGGGCCACCTCCCCATTCCTTCCGTTGGAAAACGGCACACCCCAAGGAGGCATCCTAAGCCCTTTCCTATTCAACATACTAATAGAAAATCTGTTAGCATTGGAACTCCCTGGGGACATAGAAATGTTTATATATGCAGACGATATGTGCCCCCACTTCGTGCAACACAAGCCAATAGCCTTGCAGAGAGCCCTGGATACTATTAGCCGAGGGTGCAAGGAGCTGGGACTAAAAGTAAACACCCTAAAGACTAAGGCGATGGCGGTAAAACATGAGTTTGACGCCCCCAACCTAATCCTAGGAAACACTCCTATAGAATGGGTGAGAGATTTCACGTATCTTGGAGTCAATATTAACCACAACTTGTCCCCAGCTAATCTGGTTAAACAGCTCCAACACAAGGTTATGTCACGGTTCGCAGCCATGAAACGAATCACCACCCTGGGCAAGGGAGCTTCCCACCTTCTGCTCAGAAAGTTTCATGTTCAAGCTGTAGTATTACAGGTGGAATATGCTGCCCCCGTACTAATGGGCCTCTCTTCTGGACTGTTAACCTCTCTGGTGGTAATACAGAACAATAGCATGAGGCTCATTGCAGGGGCACCCATGTGGACCAGATTGCAGCTGCTGCGAGCCGAGACCAACCTTCTTCCCCTGGCTAATAGGATAGACATCCAGCTCTACTCCATAATCTTTAAAACCCTGAAGACCGGGAGGGAGTCCCACCTCAAGAACAAAATACAGGCCATCATAAACCTCCACATAGAACTAGACCCACCTACTACACATGCAGGAGGCCTTCTCAAGGCAATCAGGAGGATGGGTGTGCAACGGGAAACCATGGCCATCAAAAAAGATATGGACCATGTGTTGTACACACCCCCTGCTCCATGGATCCCCGACCCAATTAATACTAATTTCACAATCCTCCCCACAGCCAAAGCCCTATGTTTCCCCCAACAAAAGTTACAAGCAGCCCAAAATGCCATAAACTTAACTCATGCTAATAATATTTATCTTACAGATGGGTCGGTGGATAGGAGCATTCCTACAATAGCCGCTGCCGTGTACTCTAACAATTACGTAGACAGTTGGAAGCTATCAGATCACGCTTCAACACTTCAGACGGAATTAGTCGCAATAGCGCAGGCCCTAACCGACTCCCTGAGTAGAGCAGGAGACACTACGGTCCATACTGACTCTAGGGGCGCAATCCAGGCACTAACCAAGAGCAGTACACCGGAAAATGTCTTCCTGCTCACCACCATAAAAGCAGCTGCCCAGCTTCATGCCCAGAGGAACCGCAAGGTTACCCTTAACTGGATTCCCAGCCATGTGGCTGTCCATGGGAATGAAGCTGCAGACATGCTGGCTAATGACACACTAAAAATTGCGACAATAGGTATCACCCTAGGAAAATCAGTCAAGCAGTTAAAGAAATTGATAAATCTTTGTTTATCCCAGATCAGGTCCAGCGTAAGACAAGCTGCCATAGGAGGGTCCATGACAGCGAGATGGTATGTGGACATTGCGGAAATGCACCCCCACATCACTAAGGACACCGGCAGGGGCCTAGCAGTCATCATGCACCGACTCAGACTAGGCTACCGGTGTTGTTGGAGAGTGATCAATGAAGAGGACAGGCCCTGCCAGTACTGCGACAACCTATCCGGTGAAAATCCGCTGGATCACTACCTCCTCTTCTGTCCAGACACCATATTCCTCTGTCAGACCTTACCCTCCCCCCAACCCCTTACTCCAGAAAGGGTAACTAAGCATATATTGGATAATATTACTGTCTTTAAAGCCTTCCTCATCTCATATCGCCCCCCCCCGAGATAATAACCTAAGTTATGTTATAAAAAAAAAAAAAAAAAAAAAAAAAAAGAGAGGGGAACCTTTACCCTCAAAACTCCTACCTTCAACTAAAACCATCCTTACATTCCTTCCTGTGACCTTCCAATCTCACAGGACTCAGTACTATATGCCTTTCTCTTCTATCTAAAAAAAACTTCCAGGAACAATTTAAGCCCTCCCCTTCTACCTCCTGCTAAACCAACTATCATACTCCTTCCCATGACCTCCTACTTGCATGGGACTTACTACTATAGCACTTTTCCTCCTACTCAATCATCTTTCCAGGGATAGTTTATGCCCTCCCATTTTCTGCCAACTACTCAATGAACCTTAATCTCCTTCTCACGACCTCCGACTTCCATGGGACTTAATGCTATAACAATTTCCCTACTACTGATAGAACCTCTGTCATTTTTTCCGCTCGTGGTTCCAAGAGGCCTGGACCCTAGTTGGTGAGAGAGATGCGCCTCCTACAGCAATCTCTTTTAACCCTAGCTAGTGTTAAGTTGCTAAAAAATGGCAGCACCCAGACGGTCTGTCTCCCGGCAGCCCATGTGGGTTATAATATAAGTAATTTTGACTAGGTCTCTGCATTGCAGGACCTCCCCGTATCAGGCCAAGCTCTAGGGGCAAAGCAGCCTGAAAACCCGTGGGAGCATAGCATATTGCCAAAGGGCCGCACCTAGAGACCAAACTCTAGGCTGTTATCCGGGAATAAACGTGCCTTTCTGGTTTGCCCTACGTTAACTAGCACTTGCGCCTAATATAAAATACCCGCCAAAAACCTGTATATTAAACCTAAATAAAAAACCCTGTACTTCATCGAAACCCCACTGACGGGCTGCCAACGCAAGAGCCCATGTCCAGCAATGAGGGCTGGGCAATCTAGCAAGCAAGCATGCAAGGAGTGATTTTCATAAAGATTAACAAGACTAGACTTGATGATAGTTTGCAACAAATAGCACTATAATAGCGATTTCATGAATATTAGTTGTTTATTTTTGGCTAATGAAATCTATTAAACAGTAACAGTATTCTTAAAATCAGGTGTGCAGAGTATTGATATTTAGTGCCATGGTGCCCAATCATTTGGGTTTTTCATTTTATGTGAACAATCCCCATTTTTCATACCAGTTTGGATAATTCTATCTACGAACTGATAGACTACAAATTGGTTAAAATTCGTTAGACCCCCACCCAATGCTTTTATTGTAATTACATTTATCTAGGGTAAAATATGTGAAATAAAAACAACTTGCAATACATTATCAGTGCACATGCATAATAAGAGTGAAATTGATAATTAACTTACAGTAAGTGAATAGATTATCGATATATGTATATATCTTCATACTAACGCAGCCACTGAGGGGGGCAAGCCAGCCTCAACTTGGTGCCGGTCCCAAGCCCGGGTAAATGGGGAGGGTTGGCGGCAGGAAAGGCATCTGGCCATTAAAAATTAGCCAAAACAGCTATGGTCAGTGAGTATAGGAATGAAATTAATGCTAGGGCGTTCCCCTTAAGCGACGTGTTGGGACCTCGCCTGATCCCTCCGAAAAATCGGCAAGGGCTACCCAGTCATGGGCGGGCTGGGTTAAAGAAGCAAGCTCAGAGGAAAACATCTGAGGACAGGATGAGAGTAGCAACTCTGAATGTGGGGACAATGACTGGAAAAGGGCGAGAGCTGGTTGACCTCATGGAGAGAAGGAAGATTGGAGTGCTGTGTGTACAGGAGACCAGGTGGAAGGGAAATAGCACAAGAGAAAGAAGGTAGCAAATTATATTACAGTGGAGCAAATATGGAAGGAAGAAATGGAGTAGGAATAATATTATTGAAAGAGTTGAAGGATAATTTGATTGGGATGAATAGGAAAAATGACAGAATTATGAGTTTAAAGCTAGGACTGGGAGCAACAATAGTCAATGTGGTGTGTGCCATGCCCCGCAAACTGGATGTACAGTAGAGAAGAAG
>NC_090761.1:9762655-9810155 GCF_036898095.1 Palaemon carinicauda
TCTTGAGAGCCATGCCCTTCGGGCTAAACATAGCCCCAAGGATCTTCAAGAACCTTGCAAACGCAGTTGTTCATCAACTACACCTAGAGGGCGTTCAGGTAATTGCTTACCTGAATGATTGGCAGGTGTGGGAACCATGCGAGACGGAGTGCATGCAAGCTTCCAAAGTAGTGATCCAGTTCCTGGAACATCTGGGATTCAAGATCAATGTCAAAAAGTCTTGACTTTCTCGAGCTCAGAAGTTTCAATGGCTTGGAATTCACTGGAACTTACAGTCACACTATCTCTCCATTCCGTCAAAGAGGAGAGAGATAGCGGGATCTGTCAAGAGACTCCTGAAATCCGATCGGATATCAAGACGCCAACAGGAGAGAGTGCTGGGCTCCCTTCAATTCGCATCAGTGACAGACCCGGTGCTAAGAGCACAATTAAAGGATGCAACAGGTCTCAGGAGAAGATACGCATCAAACGCTCGAAGAGATCTAAGAAGACCAATACCGACTCGTCTACGATCACTTCTCAAGCCGTGGTCGGAGGCCAAGCACCTGAGGAAATCAGTGCTTTTACAACCACCTCCACCTTCAGTCATCATCCACACAGAGGCATCAAAGGAAGGATGGGAAGGCCACTCTCACCAATGGAAAGTCCAAGGGACTTGGTCCTCTCTGTTCAAGACCTTCACCATCAATATTCTGGAAGCCATGGCAGTTTTCCTTACACTGAAGAAACTGGCTCCTCGCTGCCTGACCCACATACGCCTGGTTCTGGACAGCGAGGTGATAGTGAGTTCCGCAATGTGACGGCGGACACTCTATCCAGGTTCAAGCCTATAGAGTCAGAATGGTCCCTAGACGCAGGATCGTTCTCCTTCATCTTACGTCAAGTCCCAGAACTGCAAATCGACCTCTTCGCAACGAGCGACAACAAGAAGCTACCTCGTTATGTGGCCCCATACGAGGACCCTCTAACGGAAGCAGTGGACGCGATGTCCCTCAATTGGAACAGATGGTCCAGGATTTACCTGTTCCTCCGCCCAATCTTCTACTGAAAGTCCTCAACAAACTGAGATCCTTTCAAGGAACAGCAGCTATAGTGGCCCACATGTGGCCGAACAGCATCTGGTTCCCTCTAGCATTGGAACTGCGGCTGAGACTGGTTCCGTTGCCGGACCCAGTTCTGACATAACAAGTGCAGAAGTCGACTGTCTCCGTTTCATCATAGAAAACCCGGAACCTTCATCTCATGATTTTCTCTCCTTAGCAGTTAAGAAAAGATTCGGGATTTCGAGAGACAGTATAAACTTCTTAGAAGAATGTAAGTCCAAATCTACCAGAAGACAATATGAGTCGTCATGGAAGAAATGGGTTGCATTTGTCAAGGCAAAGAATCCAAAAGAAATCTCAACAAATTTGTTTATCCTTCTTTATTCATCTCCATGAACAAGGTTTAGCAGCCAACATGATATCAACATGTAAATCTGCCTTGACTAGACCCTTGCTGTACGCCTTCCAAGTAGACTTCTCTAATGAAATCTTTAACAAGATTCCTAAGGCCTATGCTAGACTCAAACCCACAGCACCCCCGAGGCCCATCTCATGGTCCTTGGATAAAGTTCTTCACTTTGCATCAACACTGAACAATGAAAACTGCTCTCTGAAAGATTTGACCCAAAAAGTTATATTCCTATTTGCACTAGCCTCAGGGGCCAGAGTTAGTGAAATAGTGGCTGTATCCAGAGATGAGGGCCATATTTAGTTCACAAGAAGGGGGAAACACTCTTTTCCCTGATCCAACATTTCTCCCTAAGAACGAGCTACCCACCAAAAGGTGGGGTCCCTGAAGAATCTGCCCTCTAAAGGAAGATGTCTCTCTATGTCCAGTGGAGTGCCTAAATGTCTATCTTCATAGAACTTCAGACTTCAGGGGAGGACAGCTCTTTAAAGGAGAAACATCAAGTTCAAATTTGTCTCTAAAATAACTTAGGGCGAAGATCACTTACTTCATTCGCAGAGCGGATCCCGACAGTACACCCGCAGGTCACGATCCGAGAAAAATTGCTTCGTCTCTGAATTTTTTCCAGTATATGGATTTCGAACGTCTTCGCTCGTATACTGAATGGAAGTCATCCAGAGCGTTGTTCAAACACTATGCGAAGCAGGTACAAGAGATCAAGAGGTTTGTGGTGGCGGCAGGTAGTGTACTAAAAAATGTCACTAAATACTGCGAGGAACAGTGAATCAATTGGGACTGTTATGTACAGGGTGTGCGTGTTGACTTTTGACAGTACAACATGTTAAGTGACATGTCACCATGGAAACATTTCGGACTGTTCCAAATAATACAGGTGAAAGAAGCATAAAGAATAGCATGTGTGCATGTGTCCTTTACACAAGTGTGAACAGACAGTAATGACAGAAATTTAGAATAGAAAATTTCTGATTGATTGATTGATTGATTTAAAGTTTTCAGGCATCCTGACATTTAAGGTCATTGACGCCGGTAACATTTAACTTATGTATACAAAAATAAAAAATAAAATAAAATAAAAAATAAAAGAGTATTCAATTAAAATCATAAAAGTTGAATGTCATAAAAGTTAAATATTTTTCAGAAGACCTGCTTCTGAAATAAATCTAAAAATGCCACTTGCATGGTAGGACACATCATTTCCAAGAATCTTGGCAAGGATGAACCTGCCACCCTCACCTCGAGCCTCAAACAAATATCTATTCCTTAAGTTGTTATAATTGGGGCATTCGGTCAACAAATGCCTTACTGTTAGAGGTACTAAACAGTCGTCACAATACGGTTGGTGTTGGCCCTTCAGCAGAAACTCGTGTGTCAACCGAGTGTGACCAATACGGAGACAACAAAGAGACGTCTCCCATTTTCGGGGCATCATATTATACCTCCAAGGAGATATGTCATTTGTTATCTCTCGCATTTTATTGCCATCTTGACTATCCCATTGCTATTGCCATTTATTGCAAACCAATTTCTTGATGTCAGGTAAGAAATCATCACAGGGAATGGGATACCTTCTTGGCAGCAACTCGGATGCAGCCTCCTTAGCCAGTGAATCTGCCTTCTCATTCCCGGACACACCTACATGTGCTGGAACCCAACAAAATTGAACTGTTATACCTCTCCGTCCAATAATAAAAAGCCATTCTAAAATCTTTAAAACTAGAGGGTTATTACAATTAAAAACTTCCATAGCTTGAAGGACACTCCTTGCATCACTAAAAATTGTAAAATTACCCTCCTTCTCCAACGCTATTTTCTCAATAGCGGTTAATATGCCATACAGTTCGGCAGTCAATATGGAAGCGGTCAGAGGAAGTGCACCTCTACAATTAAAACCATTACTATGTACTCCAAATCCAACGCCAGCATCAGATTTGGAGCCATCAGTATAGATAAAAGTTGATCCTCTATGTTCTTTAACATGTTCATTAAAAAGACACCTGGCTTCTAGGTCTGACATTCTTCTTATCTCCAATAAAATATTTACAAAAAGATATCTCCGGTAACTTCCATGGAGGCGTTGATGATACCTTGAATGGAAGTACCTTATTTCTAATTATATCCAGACTATTTAATAATCGTTTCACCCGAAAGCCATAAGGTTGAGGAGATTTTGGGTGCAACTCAAAGTATGATGCGTGTCTTACAAGGCTTGCAGTCTGAAATGCTAGAGAGTTAGGGAGTCTTTGCAATCTAAACCAATACCGAAGAATGGAAGACATTCGGTAAAAGTCTAGAGGTAACTCTCCAGCATCAACAAGGAGACTTGGGATAGGCGAGGTTTTAAAAGCTCCAGTAGACAATCTAATACCTGCATGATGTATCGAGTCTAATATTTTTAACCGGCTTGGGGTGGCTGAAGAATATACCTCACAACCATAACTAATTTTGGAAAAAATCAAGGCCTTGTATAATTTTAAAATAGTATTGCGGTCTGCCCCCAACGATGTATGGGACAATACTTTTAAGATATTCAGAGCTTCAACACATTTAGCTTTTAATGCTTTTAAGTAAGAAACCCATATCAGCCTACAATCAAATATCAAACCTAAAAATTTAGCTTCTCTTGCACATGGTATCCGTTGACCTTTAATGTATATATCCGGGTCTGGATGTACTCCCCGGATACAACAAAAATGGACAACGGTAGTTTTACTTGTCGAGAACTTAAATCCATTCATGTCAGCCCACTGGATAATTTTATCAATAGAGAGTTGGATTTTTCTCTCAACCATTGCCATTCTGGCGCCAGCAAATGATATTGAGAGATCATCCACAAATAATGTTGAGAGAACATCCTGGGGAATGGCTGAGGATATCCCATTAATTGCTAGTGCAAAAAGGGTTACACTCAGCACACTACCCTGAGGAACTCCTTCTTCCTGGCACTTACTCTCAGATAGAGTTTCCCCAACTCTCACTTGAAAAACTCTACGTGAAAGAAATGCCTGAATAAATAGTGGCAGCTCTCCTCTCAATCCCAATTCATGAATGGTTTTAAGTATACCATATCTCCATGTGGTATCATATGCCTTTTCAAGGTCAAAAAATACTGTATCATGGCGCTGTTTGGAAGCAAAGGCTTCACAAATAGAAGACTCTGGTCGTATCAACACATCAGTCGTTGAGTGCATTTTTCAGAATCCACATTGAATCGGTGATAAAATACCTTTCTTTTCAAGGTACCACATCAGCCTTGCATTGACCATCTTCTCCATGATTTTACATAAACAAGATGTCAATGCAATAGGACGATAGTTTGCTGCTAAAAACTTGTCTTTACCGGGTTTTAAAAAGGCTAAAATAATGGCAAGTTCCCAAACACTAGGGTAACTATGATCATGCCATATTCTATTAATAATACTTAAAATAAATAGCTTTGTATTAAAATGTACATGTTTAATCATTGCATATGGAATTCCATCGGGTCCAGGGGCTGTATCATTGCAATGAGCAAGTGCGGAATCAAATTCTCTTTCAGTGAAAGGAGAATTATACAACTCTTCCCTTCTTGTTGCAAAATTTAAAATTTTCTTTTCTTCAGTGCTCCTATACTGGTGACCAGGAGCTCCTTCACACTTGCTGGATACTTTTGAAAAATGATTAGCCAGGGCATTGCTAACATCATTTGCTTCAGTTACATACTGGCCATTCACCCTCAACACTGGTGGTGGGTTGGGGGTGAATTTGCCAGCTATCTTTTTTACTTTCCTCCACACAGAAGATGGTGGTGTTCTACTGTTAATGGAGGAAACAAAAGACATCCATGACTGGTGCCTTGCTTCTTTCATGGCACGACGGAACTGTGCTCTACATTTCTTGTACATAATTAAATTCTCATCAGTTCTGCGTCTTCGCAATCGTGTTAAAGATATTCTTGTGGCTCTGTGCAAAGCAGTTAGTTCTGAAGACCACCACGGGACTGGTCGTCGTTTGAATAACCCTGTTGTTTTTGGAATTGAATTGACTCCTGCTGTATGGAGAGTTCCATTCAGTAAGTCTATGGCATCATCGATATTTTCAACTTGTCCTGCATCCCCCTCAATTTCGCTTAGTTCACGAAATTTATCCCAGTCCGCCTTGTCAAGATTCCATCGTGGTGATCCCTGTAAAGGTGGACCATTGTTGGTGTTTATAATGATTGGTGCGTGATCACTAGTATGCCAATCATCTAATGTTCTCCAATCGAAGTCGAGAAGGCAATTAGAGCTTACGATTGATAGGTCAATACATGACAAGGTACCTGTCTGGACATGAAAGTGTGTGGGCTCTCCTGTATTAAGGAGCCCCACATCTTCATTTTCCACAATTGATGATATGATATTTCCCCTCGTGTTTGCTAAAACATCACCCCACAAAGGGTGTCTACCATTCAAATCTCCAAGTAAAAGGAAAGCTTGAGGGAGTTGTTGAATCACCTCCACTAAGTTGTCATACAAAATGTTATCATTTGGAGGCAAGTACAGAGAACAAATTGTATATTTTCGCCCTATGTCGATCTGTACAACCACTGCCTGCAGAGGTGTACGAATAGACAGAGAAACTTGGGGAACATCTCGACGAACGTATATGAGACTTCCGCCATGGCTCCCCACTTGGTGATCATATGGTGTCCTATAACTAATGTATTCGCGAGGGCAAGGGGTATTATGATCAAGTTTGCTCTCCTGTAGACAAATAATTATGGGGGAATGCTCATGAATAAGGAGCTTAAGTTCTTCATATTTGGCCCTTAAACCCTGACAATTCCATTGCAAAATGGAGGAAAAAACTATGGTTTATAATTTGGTAGACCCCTTGGATGGAGTCTTCCCATTAGCAGTTTTTGATCTAACACTATTTTTTGGTGGTTTTATTAAAGAGGGTCTTGATAGATTGGGTTTAGAATTTATGATTTTCTTTTTGTCTTTTTGATCTGATTGTTGAGGAGGTTGGTGGACCTCCACTTGAATTTCCGATTTATTTAAATTGACTTCCAGATCAGAAATATCAACAGACAAATCATCATACTTATTTGACGTCGTAATTTTGATATTTCTTATGGAAGGGGGGCGAGAGAGATGGAGGTCTCTCTCTTTTCCGATTAGTAGGTTTTGAGCTACCAGGTTTTTGCACCTTCCCCAATACAGGTGCACCTGGTAACTTGGTGTCAGGTGGCATCTCCATCAAATCAGGCAAGGACATGGCCTGGGAGAGGTTAGTACTATTGTTGGTAATGGGGGACGAAGGCTGTACAGAAATGGGCAATGACCCATTTTTAATACGCTGTGGCAAAGCCTCAGAAGGCGATATGATTACCTTGTCATGCAGTACTTTATTATCAGAGGTTGTATTTCTTTTCTTAGGATTACTGGCAGTGCTAGGTGGGGTTAATGTCTCCTGTGGTAAATTTACCTTTGATTTTAAGGCCTTTGCATAGCTGGTTGATTTATTCAACAGTCTTTTTGCATGTCCCACACTTATGTGTTCTAAACTTGATTTGTTTAGGGCAGCTTCCTCCAACTTATACAGTTAGCATCTCCTATCAGTTGATTTATGATTCAAATTGCAATTTGAACACCTGGCCTCAAGTGTACATTCTCCATGATAAGTTTTGGAGCAAATACCACACATTTTTCCATTTTTACAAACTTTGGATGGGTGTCCAAATTTAAAACATTAAAACATTGCAGGGGCTTTTGTTTGAAAGGCCGAACTTTAATCCTTTCATTTTCAATAAAAATATGGAAAGGTACATCAGCATCCTGGAAAGTGAGTATAATCATTGAAGTTCCAGGAACCTTATGCACTTTCCATACATTTAATGGACACATAGAAAGTATCTCCTCCTCTGTAAATTCGTATAGGTCCTTATTAAAGACCACTTCCCTTCCATAACTAAAATTTAGATGAGGTTTCATTTCCAATGTAATTTCATCACTGCCTGTCTGTAAGTTAGACAGTATTGCAGACTGAGTCGAAGATTTGGCATGGATGAGATAACTGTTCTTCCCAAAACGAGATATATCTCCAGGTGCTATGGTTCCTACTTTTTTTTGGATAAACTTACATATCTTAAAATAATTCCCTATTATCCCTTTAGATTCAGCTAAGAGCCACATTGGTGGTTTGGGTTTTCTCTGTGAAGGCATGGGTACATTTCTATCTTTTTCAAACCAATCAGCAGGTTTGTACACATCCAATTCCTTTGGGAACTTATCACAAAGAGCTCCCATGATGTTCAATTCGTTAATTTTGATACTACTAATATTACTTATGGCATTAAACGCCTCATCGTGACTTTCAAAAGATATCCAAGAGTCCCATTTTTCATCTCCAAGTCTCATCCTTATTTCCTTTATCAACCCATAGCACTCAAATGCTCTATATATATCATCATAATTTGTCTCTAATGGGATTTGGGAAACATGAAGGAATCGTAGTTTCCCTGTGTTACCCAAATTGCTAGATTTTTTAACATCAGTAGAGTGGTCCTTTTTAGTTCGAAGGTCGTCAACAGAGTTTTCCTTAATTACAGTAGCAGAAGTCGTCAACAGTGCCGGGGGAGAGTCAGCAAATCCAGGGGATGGGGAGTCAGTATTTGAAGGGTCCATATTTAAGGGTGGGATTTTCAGGTTTTTTGTTCTTGTTTTGTTGGGGTACCTGCTTGAGAATTATAAGAAAGTATCATACGTTGGAAAGGAAATTTGCATTCTCCACTATCGGCACAATGAGAGTATACTTCCCCGATGGTCCACTCCATACCCTACCCGAAGGATAGCATCAAAACAGATATAGAGGCACAGGTGTAAGCTAAACCCGCCTGTTAGGACTGAGACCAAAGTAATATGGAATCATCCTCCCCATATCTGTAATGATGGGCTTCCGGCCAAAAGCCAAGAGTCCCACCTCAAGGATTGGATCCCCCTGGATTCCGATGACCCAACCCTTGAGAGTACTGTAGTTCTGCCAAAAAGGTCCAAACCATCTTTGGGATGGCTGAGATCATCCAATACTCTCATATATAGCTTTGAATGCGAATACCTCCCAACCGTGATCCCTTCTCCCATTCATCTAAGCAGGCAGTAATAACGAATGTGGAAATATCCACGCCATTTAAATAAAATAGAAAAAAAAATAGATAAATAAATAAATGAACAAATACAATAAATAAATATATATATATATATATATATATATATATATATATATATATATATATATATATATATATATATATATATATATGCATACATCTACATATATATATAACTAAGAAAAATAATAATCATAGAGATAGGACAGCAAGATGAAAGAAAGTTGATAAAATTAAGAGAAGGTCGAAGTAATATTAAGCAGAAGAAAAAGATGAAAGAGAGAAATTTAGATTCGAACTGGGGGAGCAATTTCCCGAAGTTCGAGAGCCCTCTTGCCCGTCACCAAGATTCAGCACGGGAATGAAATGCCGTGCTGAAGCTCAATGACTTCATCAAGGCATTCTCTCATTAAGAGGGAAAATTCTCTGGGAATATCACTGTAGTCAAATATACCCTAGGAAGCTATACTTAAAGGAACTTCCATCAGGACGACATGGCTATTTCACCCAAAAATAGATTTTTCGGTTAGCTCAAAATCCGTTTATAGTTGTCAATTGCCAAATAATTGATGTACGTTAAATTATTACTAAGAACGATATGTATTACAGTATGCTACTTATATGTATCTTAAAAATATTATATGTACAGTAGGCATCAAAAGGGTTGTAACAATCTTCAGAGAATTTCCTTCGAAATTCACATCCTGGTAACCGCAATATTCAACTTAAAAACTATTTTTTTCTCTACAATCAAAGCTCTATCAAGCAAAATAAAGCTAACATATGATGTACAAATATGAAACCTGATATGTATAACAATCATAAGAAAAAATTATAGTAATATCAATTACTTCTAAATATGGTGATCAATTCAAATTACAGAGACAAAATAATTTGAAATTCACATTCACCAGAGGATTACCAACAAACGGATTTTGAGCGAAGCTCTCCTAGCTCTCGCAACCGCACTGGCTGCCTCCTTCGAAAAGCCTCGAGCTCTTGAGAGTCTCTCGATAGTCTGAAGGCAGTCAGACAAAGAGCGGGGAGGCTTTGATGAACATTCTTTACGTGGGGCTGACGTAATAGATCTACCCTTAGAGGAAGACTTCTTGGAATGTCTACCAGCCATTGAAGTACCTCGGTGAACCACTCTCTCGCGGGCCAGAGGGGAGCAACCAACGTCAACCTTGTCCCTTCGTGAGAGGCGAACTTCTGCAGTACCTTGTTGACTATCTTGAATGGTGGGAATGCATATAAGTCCAGATGAGACCAATCCAGTAGAAACGCGTCTATGTGTATTGCTTCTGGATCTGGGACTGGTGAGCAATAGATTGGTAACCTCTTGGTCATCGAGGTGGCAAAGAGGTCTATGGTGGGTTGACCCCAAGTCGCCCAAAGACTCTTGCACACGTCCTTGTGGAGGGTCCATTCCGTGGGTATCACCTGACCCCTCCGACTGAGACAGTCTGCCAAGACGTTCAAGTCCCCTTGGATAAATCTCGTTAACAGGGAGATGCCTCGATTTCTTGACCAAATGAGAAGGTCCCTTGCGATCTCGTACAGCGTGAGGGAGTGTGTGCCTCCTTGCTTGGAGATGTACGCCAAAGCTGTGGTATTGTCTGAGTTGACCTCTACCACTTTGTTTCGAAGAAGGCTTTCGAATTTCATCAAGGCCAAGTGGACTGCCAATAGCTCCTTGCCGTTGATGTGCATGCTCTTCTGACTTGAGGTCCACAGACCTGAGCATTCCCGACCGTCCAGGGTCGCACCCCAACCCAAATCCGACGCGTCTGAGAACAACACGTGGTTTGGGTTCTTGACTGCTAGGGATAGTCCCTCTCTCAGACTGATATTGCTGTCCCACCATTTCAGGCATGCCTTTACTGGTTCGGAGACCGGGATTGATACCGTCTCTAACGTCTTGTCCTTGTTCCAGTGAGAGGCTAGATGGAACTGGAGAGGCCGAAGGTGTAGTCTCCCTAGCGAGACAAACTGCTCCAGGGATGATAGAGTCCCTACGAGACTCATCCAATTCCTGACTGAACAACGTTCTCTTTTCAGCATTAGTTGGACTTTGAGCAGGGCTTGTTCTATTCGGGTGGCAGACGGAAAAGCCCGAAAAACTGGACTGCGAATCTCCATCCCCAAATATAGAATAGTCTGGGATGGGATCAGTTGGGACTTTTCTAGGTTGACCAAAAGTCCCAATTCCTTGGTCAGACCCAACGTCCAATGTAGATCCTGCAGACAGCGATGACTGGACGATGCCCTGAGAAGCCAGTCGTCCAAGTACAGGGAGGCTCGGATTCCCGATAAATGGAGGAATTTTGCCACATTCCTCATGAGCCTCGTAAACACGAGAGGAGCAGGACTGAGGCCAAAGCACAGGACCCGAAACTGGTATACCACATTCCTGAAAACAAACCTCAGAAACGGTTGGGAATCCGGGGGTATAGGAATGTGGAAGTACGCATCTCGTAGGTCGAGAGAGACCATCCAGTCTCCCTCTCTGACCGCTGCTAAAACGGACTTCGTGGTCTCCATAGTGAACTTTGTTTTCGTAACAAAAACGTTGAGCGCACTGACGTCTAGCACCGGTCTCCAACCTCCTGTATGCTTTGGGACTAGGAAGAGACGGTTGTAAAACCCCGGTGATTGAAGGTCCGAGACTTTCACCACCGCTCCCTTCTCTAGCAACAGAGACACTTCTTGGTTTAGGGCTTGTCTCTTTGACTCCTCTCGGTACCTGGGAGAGAGGTCTATGGGAGTTGTCACTAGAGGAGGTTTGCGTACAAACGGTATTTTGTACCCCTCTCTGAGCAACCGAACAGACTCTTGGTCTGCACCCCTCTTCTCCCAGGCCTGCCAGAAGCTCTTCAATCTGGCACCTACCGCTGTCTGAGGCTGTGGGCAGTCAGACTCTGCCACGTGAGGACTTGGCTCCTCTCTTCTTACCTCTCTTTCCCTCGGCACGAGCGCTTCCCCTGCTGGGAGCTCTGCCACGAAAGGGCGGGATAAATCTGGATGCCGGAGTCTCGATCCTGGGTCTTACAGCAAAGGATGTAGAAGGAGCCCCTTTGTGAGCAGAGGACGCCATCAAGTCATGGGTGTCCTTCTGCAAAAGCGAAGAAGCTATATCCTTAACCAGTTGTTGCGGAAACAAGGACGCTGATAAGGGAGCAAAGAGCAGTTCTGATCTCTGACAGGGAGTAACTCCTGCCGAAAGAAAAGAGCAAAGGGTTTCTCGCTTCTTTAAGACTCCCGACGTAAAGGTGGAGGCGAGCTCATTGGAGCCATCGCGGATGGCTTTATCCATACATGACATGATAAGTAAGGAAACATCTTGGTCGGCCAACGAGATTTTCCTACTTAAAGCTCCTAATGACCAGTCAAGAAAGTTAAACACTTCAAAGGCCCTGTATACGCCTTTAAGCAGATGGTCAAGGTCCGAGGAGGACCAACTAATCTTCGAGCGTCTCATGGCCAGGCGACGGGGAGAGTCTACGAGGCTTGAGAAGTCACCCTGGGCAGAGGCAGGGACTCCCAAGCCGAGAACTTCTCCCGTGTCATACCAGACGCTCGATCTAGAAGCAAGCTTAGAAGGAGGGAAGGCAAAGGCCGTCTTCCCCAAACTCCTCCTGGTATCCAACCAGTCGCCTAAAAGACGTAAAGCCCTCTTGGAAGAGCGAGAGAGCACTAGCTTAGTAAAGGCTGGCTTGGTAGCAGGTAAGCCTAGAGCAAACTCAGACGGTGGCGAACGAGGAGCAACGGCAACAAAGTGATTGGGAAAAAGATCCTTGAAAATCAACATGATCTTCTTAAAGTCCATCGAAGGAGGAACCGTCTTAGGTTCATCTACATCTGAAGGATTATCATCAGGATGAGGATCAACAACGTCCTCATCTGAAGGATCTTCGTCCGATAACTGCTGAGGGGAGACCTGCCTTGGTGGCAATGCTTGACAAGCAGAGTCCACACACACTGGTGCATCAGTAGCAGTCCAGGACGCTACGTCATGTAACTGCTTAACAGCCTGACTGTCAAAAACAACAGGAGCGGGAGGACGCTCGACGTCAACTCGAGACTGCCTTGACTGCCTAGACTGAGCAGTCAAAACAACTCTTGACTGCGGTGCTTGACGCTCAGCGTCAGAACAAGTCAACTTCGCTGGTTGGCGAACGTCCTGAACGTCAACAAGAGCATTAGGAAGCGGCTGAACGTCCACATGCGGCTGAAAGTCAACACGGGACTGCATAGAGTGAGGCTCTACAAAACGTGACTGACGTGACTTAGTAACGCCAACGTCAACAGGACGAGCAAAGGCTCGTTTGGGCGGCTGACGGCCAGGATCTCGATCAGCTAAGCGGCGAGGATCATCGTGAACCTTTTCAGCAGAATAGTCCTCCATAAGAGAGGCAAGCTTAATCTGCATGTCTTGCAGTACAACCCATTTAGGATCAACGGGAATGGGTGCGGTAAGAGACGAGGGTAACGTCTGCGACTGCAAAACCTTGCCTACACCAAGACTCTCTGAGCCTGTGTTACGTTTCTGTTTAGGCGGCGAGCAGTCTTCCGATGACTGCATAGGGTCAGAGCTGTCCCAATGGCTACAACCAGGACGCTGGACCTGTCCTGAAGGGACTGACTTTCGCTTTAAGGGCCTCGAAACCTTGCTCCACGGTTTCTTACGCGAAAAGCCTTCGGATGACGAGGAGAAAATCGTCTCGCTCGTCTTATGGTAGGGGCAGTCTTGATGAAACACACCTGAAACCATAGAGGGAACGTCTGTTCGCTGATTAAAGCCTCTCGAACCCATAAGTCCTACGACATTACTTCTCCCTGGGGCTTGGGAGCTTGCAAGAGGTCTCGGACTAGGCGAACGACAGGCACGAACAGACGAACCCTCGGTCGCAACACTGATAACAGTTTGCGCACTAATCACTTTCCCACGATTTTCCGATGTGGCACTCTGACACTTTAACTCTTTAACGTCAGCCATGAGTTGATTACGGTCTGTAGCTAACGACTCAACTCTCGCCCAAAGCATGAATGGCACGTAACATATCCTGCATTGATGGTTCCTGAGTGCTAGTAGAGGGTTCAGGCACAACTACTACAGGGGAAGGATTAGGTTCAGGGGCATGGGAGGAGGAAAATTCTAATGATCTAGAGGAACTTCTCCTCACCCTATCTCTCTCTAGCTTACGAGAATACTTGTCAAACTCAAGCCAATCGAATTCCGAAAGGCCCACGCACTCCTCACACCGATCTCCTAATTGACAGGTTTTACCCCGACAATTAGAACACACAGTATGTGGGTCGAGAGAGGCCTTTGGAAGACGCTTATTGCAATCCCTAGCATTACACTTACGAAATCTAGGAATTGGAGAAGGGTCAGCCATTTTGAAAAAGTAAAAAAAAAAGTCCAAAAAACAATCCAAAGTCATCAACAATTAAATCTGTCCAAAAAAGAGTTCAAGAGTTTAAGTTGAAGATAAAACACCTGCACTGCGAAAGCTCAAACCAAAATGAAGTACTTCACCAAGTCTGTTGAAAAACTCCAGGTTAACAGCGAGTAATGGTACGTCTTGTCGATCAGACCGACAGAGAAGAATTGGAACTGTTTACATGCATATGCGGTATCTGGCCGATAGTTGGCGCTGGTGGGCACACCCGCAACCTTCATAGCGATCGCTCACGAGTTTTTGTGTTTTTCTGTCGAGCCGCCGGAGCAGCAGCTATTATATATTCACCGGCTAAGTTAAATATTTAAAATTTTCTAATATGCATTTCTGTGATATTGAATGTCTATTCACATTGTGTAAGTACACACGGCACAAGTGTTATCTCTATTTTTCCTCACCTCAACTAAACAGAACAGTCCTTAATGTCACCTTGGTGACACTTATTTCAAAGTATTGCACTGAGAGGTGTCAACACCTTCACCCTTTTCATTGATGGTCCCAATCAATTCACTGTTCATCACAGCACTAGACGACAGGTTTTAGTACACTACCTGCCGCCACCATGTATCGCTTGAGTTCATGCACTTGCTTCGCATAATGCTTGTAGAACACTCTGGATGACTTCCATTCAATGTATGAGCGAAGACGCTCAAATTCCATATACTGAAAAATGTTCAGTGATGAAGCGATTTTTCTTGGATCATGACCTGCAGGTGTACTGTCAGAATCCGCTCTGCGAATAAAATAGGTGATTTTCGCCCTTAGTTGTTTTAGGGATGGGTTTGATCCTGAGATTTCTCCTCCCCTGAAGTCTGAAGTTCTTCGAAGATAGACCTTTAGACACTCCACTGGATATAGCAAGAAATCTTCCTTCAGAAGGCAGATTCTCCAGGGACCCCATCTTTTGGTGGGTAGCTCGCTCTTAGTGAGAAATGTTGGATCAGGAAAAAGATTTAGTTCTCCCGTTTCCGTGAACTGAATATGGCCCTCATCTCTGGATAGGGCCACTATTTCACTAACTGGCCTCCAAGGCTATAACAAACAAGAAAATAACTTTTTGAGTCAAGTCTTTCAGAGAGCAATCCTCATTATTCACTGTTGAAGCAAAGTGTAGGACCTTGTCCAAGGACCATGAAATAGGCTTCAGAGGGGCTGCAGGCCTGAGTCTAGCACACGCCTTAGGGATCTTGTTAAAGATTTCGTTTTACAAGTCTACTTGGAAGGCGTATAGCAGAGGTCTAGTCAGAGGGTGGTTATCGTATTGGCTGCCAAACCTTGTTTATGAAGGTGGATAAAGAAGGACAAACAAAAGTCCATTAAGATTTCTTTTGGTCCTTTTGCTTTGACGAAAGCAACCCATTTTTTCCAAGATGATTCATATTGTCTTCTGGTTGACTTAGACTTATATTCTTCTAAGAAGTCTATACTGCCTTTCGAGATCCCAAATCTTTTCTTTACTGCTAAGGAGAGAAAATCATGAGATGAAGGCTTTGGGTTCTCTGTGATGAAGCGAAGACAGTTGACTTCTGTACCTGTTGAGACAGTACTGGGTCCGGCAGAGGGACCAGCCTCAGCTTCAGTTCCAATACTAGAGGGAACCGGTTGCTCTTTGGCCACCTGGGAGCCACTAGAGGTGCCCTTCCCCGAAAGGATCTCAGCTTGTTGAGGACCTACATTAAGAGATTGGTTGGAGGGAACAGGTAGATCCGGTTCCATCTGTTCCAGTCGAGGGACATGGTGTCCGTTGCTTCCGCTAGAGGGTCCTCGTATGGGGTCACATAACGAGGTAGCTTCTTGTCGCTCGTCGCGAAGAGGTCGATCTGCAGTTTTGGGACTTGACGTAAGATGAAGGGGAATGAGCCTGCGTCTAGGGACCATTCTGACTCTATAGGCGTAAGCCTGGATAGAGCATCCGCCGTCACATTGCAGAACCCTTGAAAGTGAACTGCTGATAGATGCCATCTCTTCTTTTCCGCCAGGCAGAAGATGGACAAAATCCCTTGGTTGATATGGGGCGATCTCGAGCCTTGACGATTCAGACATCTCACTATCACTTCACTGTCCAGGATCAGTCTTATATGGGCTTATTTGCAAGGGGACAATTGCTTCAGCGTCAGAAAGACTGCCATGGCCTCCAAAATGTTGATGTGGAAGGTCTTGAATAGAGAAGACCAAGTCCATTGGACTTTCCGTTGATGGGAGTGACCTTCCCATCCTTCCTTTGAGGCATCCGTATGGATGATAACTGAAGGTAGAGGTGGTTGCAAGGGTACGGTCCTCTTTAGGTTCTTGGACTTCGACCATGGCTAGAGAAGTGATCGTATTCGGGTCGGTATCGGTCTTCTTAGATCTCTTCGAGCATTTGATGCGTATTTTCTCCAGACTCCTGACGCATCTTTTAGTTGCTTCAGCGTCAGAAAGACTGCCATGGCCTCCAAAATGTTGATGTGGAAGGTCTTGAATAGAGAAGACCAAGTCCATTGGACTTTCCGTTGATGGGAGTGACCTTCCCATCCTTCCTTTGAGGCATCCGTATGGATGATAACTGAAGGTAGAGGTGGTTGCAAGGGTACGGTCCTCTTTAGGTTCTTGGACTTCGACCATGGCTAGAGAAGTGATCGTAGTCGGGTCGGTATCGGTCTTCTTAGATCTCTTCGAGCATTTGATGCGTATTTTCTCCAGACTCCTGACGCATCTTTTAGTTGCTTCAGCGTCAGAAAGACTGCCATGGCCTCCAAAATGTTGATGTGGAAGGTCTTGAATAGAGAAGACCAAGTCCATTGGACTTTCCGTTGATGGGAGTGACCTTCCCATCCTTCCTTTGAGGCATCCGTATGGATGATAACTGAAGGTAGAGGTGGTTGCAAGGGTACGGTCCTCTTTAGGTTCTTGGACTTCGACCATGGCTAGAGAAGTGATCGTAGTCGGGTCGGTATCGGTCTTCTTAGATCTCTTCGAGCATTTGATGCGTATTTTCTCCAGACTCCTGACGCATCTTTTAGTTGCTTCAGCGTCAGAAAGACTGCCATGGCCTCCAAAATGTTGATGTGGAAGGTCTTGAATAGAGAAGACCAAGTCCATTGGACTTTCCGTTGATGGGAGTGACCTTCCCATCCTTCCTTTGAGGCATCCGTATGGATGATAACTGAAGGTAGAGGTGGTTGCAAGGGTACGGTCCTCTTTAGGTTCTTGGACTTCGACCATGGCTAGAGAAGCGATCGTAGTCGGGTCGGTATCAGTCTTCTTAGATCTCTTCGAGCATTTGATGCGTATTTTCTCCAGACTCCTGACGCATCTTTTAGTTGCTTCAGCGTCAGAAAGACTGCCATGGCCTCCAAAATGTTGATGTGGAAGGTCTTGAATAGAGAAGACCAAGTCCATTGGACTTTCCGATGATGGGAGTGACCTTCCCATCCTTCCTTTGAGGCATCCGTATGGATGATAACTGAAGGTAGAGGTGGTTGCAAGGGTACGGTCCTCTTTAGGTTCTTGGACTTCGACCATGGCTAGAGAAGTGATCGTAGTTGGGTCGGTATCGGTCTTCTTAGATCTCTTCGAGCATTTGATGCGTATTTTCTCCAGACTCCTGACGCATCTTTTAGTTGCTTCAGCGTCAGAAAGACTGCCATGGCCTCCAAAATGTTGATGTGGAAGGTCTTGAATAGAGAAGACCAAGTCCATTGGACTTTCCGTTGATGGGAGTGACCTTCCCATCCTTCCTTTGAGGCATCCGTATGGATGATAACTGAAGGTAGAGGTGGTTGCAAGGGTACGGTCCTCTTTAGGTTCTTGGACTTCGACCATGGCTAGAGAAGTGATCGTAGTCGGGTCAGTATCGGTCTTCTTAGATCTCTTCGAGCATTTGATGCGTATTTTCTCCAGACTCCTGACGCATCTTTTAGCTGTGCTCTTAGCACTGGGTCTGTCACTGATGAAAACTGGAGAGGGTCCAGTACTCTTTCCAGTTGGTGTTTTGAGATCCTGTTGGATTTCAGTAGTCTCTGGACAGATCCTGCTATCTCTCTCCTCTTCCCTGGGGGAATGGAGAGACGGTGTGACTTTAAGTTCCAATGTATTCCTAGCCATTGAAACTCTTGAGCTGGAGATAATTGAGACTTCTTGATGTTGATCTTCAATCCCAGATGTTCCAGGAATTGGATCACTTTCTTGGATGCTTGCATACACTCCGTCCTGGATGCTGCCCACACCAGCCAGTCGTCCAGGTATGCTACTACCTGGACACCTTCTAGGTGTAGTTGTTGAACGACTGCATCTGCAAGCTTTGTAAAAATCCTTGGGGCTATGTTTACTTCAAAGGGCACGGCTCTGAAGACGTACTTCTTCTGTAGCCTGAATCCTAGGTAGGAGGAGAGGGGGCGGTTGATTGGAATATGCCAGTAGGCATCTGCCAGGTCTATCGAGACTGTGTACGCCCCTTTTGGTAACAGGGTCCTTATGTGTTGAAGGGTTAACATCCTGAACTTGTTGTTTTCTATGAACTTGTTGAGTGGCGACAAGTCAAGAATGACTCTGAGTTTGTCTGAGTCCTTCTTGGGAACACAAAACATCCTTCCTTGGAATTTGATGGACTTTGCCCTCCTTATCACCCGCTAGCTCAAAAGTTCTAGGGTGTACTCTTCCGGTATGGGGGTGGAGTACTGGAAGAATTGAGGAAATGGTGGTGGAGCCTTCCTCCACCTCCATCCGAGTCTGTTCTTGATTAGGCTGTGGTCCCAAAGATCGAAGGCCCAACGATCCTGAAATTGTTGGAGTCTTCCTCCTACCTGAGGCAACTCACTGCTTCTGGTTTCCGGAGGATTTACTTCCTTGCCCGCATCCTCCCTTACCCCCTTTACCTCTTGGGGGGTATCTAGAGGAGCCCCGTTTAGCCCCTCTACCCTTGGGACGAAAGGTAGTGGTCTGCCTCTCGAACGCAGGGTTGAACGCTGGTGACTGAGCAACCAGCTGCTGAGGCACCATCTGATAAGTTGGTTGGGGTTGAGCCACCATCTGGGGCACCGCGGTCATGGCAACCGAGGGATGATGTTGTTGTTGTTGCTGCTGCTGTCTGGCAGGGTGAGAGGGCAACCTGGGTCTTTTAGTCTTCCTCTTAGACTGGGGACCCTCATCCGGGGAAGACTTCCTCTTCGCCGACATGCCCCACTTCTGGAGAAGGTTTCTATTCTCCGTGGCGGCCTTGTCTATGACTTCCTTGACCACTTCACTCAGGAAAAGGTCCTTTCCCCAGATATTGGAAGCTATCAGCTTCCTGGGTTCGTGCTTTACTGAAGCAGAAGCAAACACGAACTCCCTACATGCACGTCTGCCTTTGACAAAGCCATACAGGTCATTGACCACAGTAGCCAAATGCGTTTTGGCCATGACCATGTTAATATCCGGGGTTCTACTATTGCTTGCCGTTGCCTCTAAACAAATCTGGAGAGATAGAGATGCGGCAAGTCTTTCCTTTGTCCCTTGCTCTCTACGCAAGAGAAAGTCAGACTGCTTAGGGAGATTTTCGCAGAACTGACGTCCAGCAATATCTGCCTCCAACTTCCCAACTGAGAAGGTAAGGTGGACTTCCTTCCAGTCCTTATCTTCCGTGGGCAGGGCTAAAGATAAAGGTCTACACTCATCGTGTGTAGGGCAAGGCTTGCCTGCCACTATTGCCTTCATGACTGCCTTAAAACCCTTTGATGTAAAGGGAAAGGCTAACGAAGCTGGAGCAAGAAAGGTGGGATGTTTCTTGCTAAGGGCTGACACTTTCGAGTTAGTGAAACCCTTCTGTTTCAGGCTACTTGATAAAAGAGCCTGAGCTTTCTCGTGGTCAAGTACTATGACCTCCTTCGGTTCTGTCTCCTCCTTGGATGTAGGTTCCGTCTTCAGACAGACAAAGCAGTCGGGGTAAGACTGAAAGCTGGGCCAGAATTCGACTTCCTCTATAAGGACAGTCCCCAACTTCTCTGATATGAAGATCTTGCCGCTGGTAATAGGCATGTATTCTGCATACCGTCAGGGATTAGCAGCAGAGTAAGGTGGAAGATCTTGAACATTGAGTCTTGTGAGACCCACCGGACGCGGTGAGATGGGCCATTATTCTTTACCATTTAGCGTCCCTTTCTTCGTTTTGCTTGCAAAGACTCTCCATCATTGCCATGAGACTGGCCATTGCCTGTCTCATGTCATCTGATGGGGGGGGGGCAGAAGACGTAGAGGGTAACGGCTCTGGGGCTGGAATTGACGAAACGGACTCCGATTCGACACCATCCTCTTCTTCTTCAGGAGCCAAGGTGGACTCCTCCTCGAGACCTTCCGCTAGAAGGCCCTTCTCGGTGTCCTCAGACACCTCCGACATCCTCTCGTCTAGGTGGATGTCCTTCATTGCGTCGGAGACGTCTGTATCTACAGCAATCTGGACGCAAGGGATCTCAGGTCGAGGCTGGGGTATGACAGCTTCCACACCCGCTTTTGGGAACAGCAAGGAGCGCATCCATTCACTAGGAAGGTAAGGTCCCATGGCTTTCTTTTGAAAGCCACGAACCCATCTGCGCAGCTTACCTCCTGCTGCATCCCTTGACTCCGCTGTCTTGGGGTCATCAAAAGCCTCGGTAACCAAGGCCTTGCAAAACTTGCAGTCCTGGGGGTCCCAGTACTTGAGAGGTCCCTTGGAAATGGTGCAGGGAGCATGAGCCCTGCACTCTTCATGGCCAATGAAGTCCTTGCTCCTCACGTTGCAGAAGACTTGAAGGCACTTGGGATGGTCCTCCTGTAAAGAGAGGAAAATTAAATGAGTATGCAGAAGTTTATCTCACCTGATAAACTATATAAAATATTATCATTAATATTTTTGCATTATAGCTTAGGATAGACAAGCTAGAAAGGAATTAGGAAAGACACATACTTGTGTTTCCTGTCCAGCCAATTCCTGCGACCTCCCCCAAAATTAAAACCTAGAGTTTTCCTATTCAGGAAACCCAAGGGAAGGATTCTAACCTGTAAGGATAGATAAGTGTAACTTAAAACTGACTTTTCCCAAGGTTTTAATAATGTGGGTAAATTGTAACTGATCCTCTATCAGTCTGTTGAAAGAAATCTTTTCCATCAATATAAAACTGATCTCAACTATAGACTGTGCAACGATACACAGGGTATGTTGGAAAATAACTACTGTATAATATATACAATAGTTTTCTGTCTGCAGTATGATCTATACTGCAAATATACTGGCTACTGTGTAATCATACACTGTAGTTTTAGCCAGCATATTGCCGGCTAGGCTAGCACCAGGCGGCACGATCCAGCTGGGGTAGTGCCCGGCGGCACCAGCCCCGCCGGATGGGTTAGTACCTGGCGGCACTAGCTGACAGAGAGAGAGAAAGCATGGAGTGAAGGGTACCTTATTAAAAGTTTGTTAACAATAAATAAGGGTGTAAGTACTTTAATCTTACTGCCTTCCTCCAGAAGAAGGGTTCAAATGGAAGGGGAGAATGTATCATTCAGGCTTCCATCCAAACACAAACCGTTGCCGGTCACTGCAGGCCGCTGGTATGTGGATGGCAGTTCAAGAGAGGACTGAAGAACACTCTACAGAATAGGGGTCTCCGGCACAGCTTTTCCTGGAGCCTTGCATCCATAAGGGAAGGCTGAGCGACTAAACAGCTGCTATGTAGGAGCCCCGGCCGGCCCCACAACCTGCCGGCAAGCGGTGAGATTGTAAGACGACGGCCAAAGGGTTGCGATGGCTAGGCCATCGCTAAAGGACACAGGGGGTAGGGAAAAGGGTCCTGTATGAAGTGTGGAAGGAGGCGGCAGGGTTGCCGGCCCTACCACACAGCGAAGAAACTCTGTTTCAATATCGGCGCCATCCTAGGCAGTAGAAGTATATCTATTCTACAACCTAGGGTCTGCTGAAATAGAGTTAAGGGGGAGGTGGAAGGCTTGCCGCCCCCTCTCAACATGGGAGAAACATCGTTTCAGTGCCGGCGCCATCCTAGACAGCAGAAGAATGTCTATTCTTCAGCCTAGGGTCTGACAGCACAGGACTAGTCTTCTAGACCGCAGGGGAGAAGGTGGTAGCATCATACAACCACTTCAAGTGCGGCCTAGGAAGGTCTAGCCTCCTATGCCGGCCACTGGCAAAAGACTGAATACGCTGAGGTTCTGTCAAAAACCCAATGTCGGCTATCTGCCGGCAAGAGAAAGAAACAGAAAATACTAGCCCAGTCAAGCCGGAGTGTCTACTCAATGGCAAGACCAATATAGGGTTGTAGCCTATGGCTGCACTCAGAGGTAAGGAGGAAATACCCTTAAATCTCCACTGGAGATGAGTATCGGTTTATATAATAATTCTAGGAGATATCTATCTCCACCTGAATTGATAAAACGATATATGAGGGTAAACCAGGAACATGTATGAAAGTATACTAAAGCACCTAGGCTAGTAGCCTAGTGCCAGGCAAGATTCGGTTACCTTAATCGCCGAAACTCTTTCGTATACGATCGATGAGGAAGAGGTAATACATGCAATCAGTATATCTTACAAGTATAAATTGCCTAAATAGCTTCATATTTAAATACTATTACAGCTAGGAATGTCATCTATAACATCCATGAAGGTAAACTAAAGAGCGTAGGCTAGGAAGCCTAGCGCGGGCGAGGTTCGGTTACGTAAATCGCCGAAACTCTAAAGAATATAATCGACATAATATATAACTTCCTAGAATTTTATAACTGAATAGCTTCGTAAATATTCATGCTATTAAAACCGGGAAAGTCGTTCAGACTAACTAAATAACACATGCGTTATGAACGACAGTGCCCATGGTGCCTCCGGTGACGGCGAAGCTCCAACTCTCAAAATTAATCTAATTTCACTGTGAGGCAGGAGCTAAAATTTATACACTGTAAAGATCAAATATTCAACTTTCCAGAGGCAGAAGAGGCTGGAGATTGCATGATAAATCCAAAAAACCAAAGCGTAACGAAAGAGCAACAGGGAAAATCACCGTGCGAGACCGCTACAACTATAGGAAAGGCACGCTACCTTGACATACAGCGCCATCTAGATGCTCTGTAGTAATACGGGAGGAAGGGTACCTTGATAACGGCTCCCCTTCTATTTTTGCCACTTTCCCCCTCGAAGTGGAAACGCTATTTGGGGTGAAGATTGCTATGTGTCGTATCAAGATAAACCTCCCCTGATTTATGCGATATCCTTAAGCGAAATTTTAAGGATATTCGTGCCAGGAATTAGAATTCTGGGGACTTGAAGGTAAATTCTCTGGGAATATCACTGTAGTCAAATATCCCTTAGGAAGCTACTTATAGGAATCTTCCATCAGGACGACATGGCTTGAGCCCAAAAATACCTATGTATACATCAAGTAATGTGGAAACAAATATAATAGTGTAATATTAATTACATTAGCAAAGATGCAGAAAACCAAACAAGTATCAATAGAAAATAAAGGAAAAATCTCAGTAACCTTAAACATAATCAACCACCAATGCACTTTGATTCAACAGAGAAGTTGGGTGTGATTGGTAGTCGTGAATTTTGCTTCCAAGACCAGATCGGTTGGACTTTAGTTTTGGTTTCGATTTCCACACAAAACACAAAAGTAACATTATTTACCTAACCTATGAAACATCAGCCATATCCTACTAGGGGAGGGGCTTGAACACAGGTTCCTAATCATCAGCCGTAGTTTCAACTACCGAACGAACATAGCGCTTTCTGACACTTCGGAATAGTAGTTATGAATCCGCTTTAGAAACTCGTGTAATTGACAGTCAGTGTATTTTATTCCACTTATTGTCATCCTCTTTAACTGATAATAAGTATCAGTGCTTAACTGTAAAATCACAGACGGTACCCTGAAGTTAAGAAATAAAAGAACTCATGAATTTACATCAGATTCCACACACATTAATGCCTGAATTCTTTAAAGCCAGACAGTGATCCAAAATAAAATAACATCTAACCTAACGAGGGAATGTTGCCACTTTTAACCTATAACTCATGTGGTTAGTCTCTGCAATGCCCACATCTCAAAATGGTTGCGTCCAGGTCAAAGATACATTACCTGGGCTTGCCCCCAAAATACACTACTTTTTGGTGAAACCAAGGTAATGTGAAACGTGAAACTTCTCCATCCTCTTCTTGGTAATTACATATCGCTTTAGAGGAAGATATTCATGACGGCGAGCCAGGAGTGAATACTGGCAGCCTAACAACCTTCGCTCCTGTCAACTTTGGCGTCTTGAAAGTGAATGAGGCATCTTCCGTAGTGAATCGTGCGACCTCACCCCGAAAAGTAGAAAGTTAACGAGCGTAGTACTCAGTGCTATGTGTCTTTAGGTACCATTTGATATTACAACACAGGGTTTAATTTGTTTGTAGAAAGTAAATTTTATGCGGGGTACCGTATTTGACAGCCTATAAGTCGCACCCTCATTTCAGCAGGTCATTCAGGAAAACAGTTTTTAGTGTATTTAAGCATATATTGTTGAAACTAGTCTAGCTGTACTTTGCAAAAGCAAAAACATATTGTAATGACAGAAATCCTTCATTTAACTGAATGGTCATTCCCTTGACGATTATTGGACAATAAACAAATTGGTTTTCATCTCATCAAAATGTTGGTAGCCACACGTGGTTGAGATTGAGTAGGATCGAGTGTGCATACACAGTAGTGCAGAGAGGCATAACAAAGGAGAAGTTGTGTCTACGATCGAGTGTTTGTGATTAAGTGCACAAGGTAAACAATGGCGTGGTTGTGTGAGCTTTGGGTGTAGCTGTGCAAGGTAAGCTCAGAGCGCACTCTTTAAGTCGACAACGATCAGTGAAGAGGGGAAACGGTGTTGCTTCCCTTATTATCATGTGAAACTCGTATTTTCTCCCTTGTAAAAAGTATACACTTGTCTTAGTTATAATGTATGTGTTTTAATAACGCTTGATATTGTCCATTGTGGTTATAATTCTAAATACAATAAACGGATTTGGAGCGAAGCGAAAAATCTATTTTTGGGTGAGATAGCCATGTCGTCCTGATGGAAGGTTCCTTCAGTAGCTTCCTAGGGTATATTTGACTACAGTGGATATTCCCAGAGAATTAAACCAAAAGTCTCCAGAATTCTTACTTCTGACGCGAATATCCTTAAAGTTACCCTTTAGGATATCGCAAATAACAGGGGACGTATTCTTGACACGCCACATAGCTATCTGCACCCCACACAGCATTTACGGTTCGAGGGGGAGAAGTGGCAAGATAAGGGAGGAGCCGTTACAAAGTTCTCCTCCTCCGTTACTGTTATAAGCACTCGGATGACGCCATACCCGTCGCCATCTTGGATGACGTAGTATCCGCCCACCATCTTCATTCCTTTTAGCGTTCGGCCAGTACCCCAGATACAGTAAGATTGGGAGGGAGCCTGCTAAGTCCTTTCATAGAAAGGAGGGCGGGTCCATCAGGACAACATGGCTATCTCACCCAAAAATAGATTTTTCACTTCGCTCAAAATCCGTTTTTTGGGCTCAGGCCATGTCGTCTTGATGGAAGTTTACCAGAGCATTAATGTATCGTGGATTTCCCAGTTGTGCCTTCGACTTCCAGACAATATTTTCTTGGTCTTTAGAACCTAAGAGACCCATGACAACACCGCTATAGTCATATCCGCTTAACATACACTATGTTAGTGCTTCCTGCCCCCTACAGGGAAGAGTCAAACCAGACTCGGGAAAAAGTCTCGAAGTTGCATGTTATACTGAACCAACCCAGCAGTCAAAGGAGACATGCAGGTCTCAATGCATGTCGGTAGCCCGAGTTTGTATCAAGTGTCAGAACAAGTTGCATCTCGCCGGAAAGGTTTGCGTCAGCATAGGAACAAAGGTAGCATTATTGTTCAATACATCATGCAGAAAAAGGGTAGAAAAATACTCTCACATAGGCTTTATTATAATGTTTTAGGGCCAAATAAGATGCACAAAACCATTAGACCTTTATTTAAGGTCAATAAATAAGGATAAGCATACATGTATTTGATGTAAAATTGTAATTGAGAATCAATTAAACAACATAGCACATTGACATAAACAGAAATATTTGTTGATACCTGAAAAGGAAAACTTGCCACCACACACTTCAATTTCCGTATGGAATTGTAATGTCTTTCTGAGAATGTCTCAATATACAGTACACTTTTGTAATAAACACGCGGCACTAGTGTTCCGTCTATGTTATATCACCTTAGTATATTAGAACAGTCTGTATTGTCATCACGATGACAAATCACTACTATGTTGTGCACTAGGGCCAACATATACACCCTTAAAATTTTAAGTTCCATAAAATTCACAGTTCCTCGCAGCACTGAGCGGCAGGAATTAGTACACTACCTGCCGCCACCACGATTCTTTTGACTTCCTGTACTTGCTTTGCATAATGTTCAAAGAACACCCAGTAAACGAACATCCAGTAAACAAACGAAGACTCTCGAAGTCCATTAGTTGGAAAAAATTCAGGGAAGAGGCGACCTTCCTAGGATTATGACCTGCAGGTGTACTGTCAGGATCCGCTCAGCGAATGAAGTAGGTGATCTTCGCCCTTAGTTGTTTAAGTGACAGGTTTAACCCCGATGTTTCTCCTTTAAAGAGTTATCCTCCCCCGAAGTCTGAAGTTCTGCAAAGATAGACCTTTAGACTCTCCACTGGACACAGGAAGACATCTTCCTTCAGAAGGCGGATTCTCCAGGGACCCCATCTTTCAGTGGGTAACTCGTTCTTGGCGAGAAACTTTGGGTCAGGAAAGAGGGTGAGCTCGCCCGTGTCAGCGAACCGGATGTGGCCCTCTTCCCTAGATAATGCCACAATTTCACTAACCCTAGCCCCCGAGGCTAGAGTGAACAAGATAATAACCTTCTGGGTCATATCTTTCAGAGGGCAAGCCTCATTGTCCAAACCTGAGGCAAAATGTAGCACTTTAACAAGAGACCATGAAATGGGTCTCGGAGGGGCCGCTGGTCTAAGTCTAGCACAGGCCTTCGGCACCTTGTTAAAGATTTCGTTAGACAAGTCTATTTGGAAGGCATACAGCAAGGGTCTTGTCAGGGCAGATTTACATGTAGAGATCATGTTGGCTGCTAAACCTTGTTCATGAAGGTGAATAAAGAAAGACAAGCAGAAATCCATCAAGATTTCCTTCGGATTCTTTGCCTTGACAAAGATTACCCATTTCTTCAAAGATGATTCGTATTGCCTTTTGGTAGATTTTGACTTATATTCCTCCGAGAAGTCTAGGCTTTTCTTTGAGATTCCAAACCTTTTCTTTACGGCAAGGGAGAGAAAATCATGAGATGAAGGGCTTTAGTTTTCTGTGATGAAGCAAAGACAGTCGACTTCTGAAATTGTTGAGACAGAACTGGGTCCTGCAGTGGAATCAGCTTCGGTTGTAATTCCAGAATCAGGGGGAACCAGTTCCTCCGGGGCCACTTGGGAGCCACTAGGGCTGCCGTTCCTTGAAAGGATCTCATCTTGGTGAGGACCTTTAGCAGAAGGTTGGGTGGAGGGAACAAGTAAATCCTGGTCCATCTGTTCCAGTCCAAGGACATGGCATCCACTGCTTCCGCTAGAGGGTCCTCGTACGGGGCCGCGTATCGAGGAAGTTTCTTGTTGTCGCGCTGCGAAGAGGTCGATCTGCAGTTCTGGGACTTGGCGTAAGATGAAGGAGAATGATTCTGCGTCTAGGGACCATTCTGACTCTATCGGAGCTATCCTGGATAGAGCGTCCGCTGTCACATTGCGGAACCCTTGAAGGTGAACTGCTGATAAGTGCCATCTCTTCTTCTCCGCTAGACGGAAAATGGCTAATATCATTTGGTTGAGTTGAGGCAATCATGAGCCTTGACGATTCAGACATCTGATCACCACATCGATGTCCAGAGGGACGAGGAGACAATTTCTTCAGTGTGAGGAAGACTGCCATGGCCTCCAAGATGTTGATGTGAAACATCTTGAACAGGGAGGACCAAGTTCCTTGAGTCTTGCGCTGATGGGAGTGATCCCCCATCCTTACAGCGATGCGTCCGTATGGATGATAACTGAGGGTGGAGGCAGTTGTAGAGGCATTGACCTCTTGAATTTGCTGGCCTCCGACCATGGCTTGAGAAGTGATCGAAGCCGAGACGATAGTGGTCTTCTGAGATCTCTTCGAGCGTTTGATGCATATCTTCTCCAGATTTCGATGCATCTTTTAGCTGCGCTTTCAGCACTGGGTCTGTCACCGAAGCAAACTGGAGGGAGCCGAGCACCCGCTCCTCTTGTCGTCTTCAAATCCATTTGGATTTGAGGAGTCTCTTGACAGACCTCGCTATTTGCCTCCTCTTCTTTAACGGAATGGAGAGACAATGTGAATGTAGGTCCCAATGTATGCCTAGCCATTGGAACTTCTGAGCTGGAGATAGTCGAGACTTTTTGGTGTTGATCTTGAATCCTAGATATTCCAGGATTTGGATCACTTTCTTGGATGCTTGCAGGCATTCCATTTCTGATGTTGCCCACACCAGCCAATCGTCCAGGTAAGCCATTACCAGGACGCCTTGTAGGCGTACTTGTTGAACGATAGTCTCTGCAAGTTTCGTGAAGACCCTTGGGGCTATGTTTAGCCCGAAGGGCATGGCTCTAAAAATTTACTTTCTTTTTTGAAGCCTGAATCCTAGGTAGGAGGAAATCTGGCAATTCATCGGAATGTGCCAATAGGCGTCCGCCATGTCTAAGGAGACTGTGTATGCCTTTCTGGGCAACAGGGCCCTTATGTGCTGAAGGGTTAGCATCTTGAACTTGTTGTTCTCGATGAACTTATTGAGAGGGGACAAGTCCAGGATGACTCAGTTCGTCGGAGTCTTTCTTGGGAACACAGAACAGCCTTCCCTGAAACTTGATGGACTTTGCCCTCTTGTTCACCCTTTTGTTCAAGAGTTCTCGGACGTATTCTTCCTGAACGGGGGTGGAGTGTTGGAAGAATTGAGGAAATGCTGGTGGCACTATCCTCCAGCTCCAGCCTAGTCCGTTCTTGATAATGCTGTGGGCCCAGGGATCAAAGGTCCAACGATCCCGGAAGAGACGGAGTCTTCCTCCTACCGGAGGCAACTCATTGCTTCTGATTTCCGGAGGACTTGCCTCCTCGACCGCTTACCCCCTTACCTCCTCTCCCTCTGGAGGTACGTCTAGAGGAGTCTCTCCCTAAGCCTCTGCCTCTGGCACGAAAGGTAGTAGTCTGCCTCTCTTAAGCGGGAGTAAAAGCTGGTGACTGAGTCACCACCTGCTGGGGTACCAGTTGGAAGGTAGGTTGGGTTTGCGCCACTAGCTGTGGCATTGCAGTCACGGGAAGTTGATGTTTTGCCGGGCGAGACGGCAGCCTTGGTCTTTTGGATTTCTTCTTTGGTTGGGGACCCTCATCCAGAGAAGACTTCCTCTTCGCTGACATACCCCACTTTTGGAGAAGGTTTCTATTCTCCGTGGCGGCCTTGTCAACGATCTCCTTGACCAAGTCAGTGGGGAAGAGATACTTTCCCCATATGTTGGAAGAAATCAATTTCCTAGGTTCGTGTTTGATGGTCGCAGACGCGAACACGAACTCCCTGCACGCCCGTCGTGTCCTGACAAAACTGTAGAAATCTTTGGTCAGGGTTGCCAAGTGAGTCTTGTCTAGGACCATGAACATGTCCGGGGTCTTCTGTTCCCCAGCCATTATCTCCATGGACACCTGAAGGGAGAGAGAAGCCGCCAGTCTCTCCTTCGTATCCTGTTCTATACGGAGGAGAAACTCGGATAACTTGGGGAGGTTCTCGCTGAACTAGCGCCCAGCGATGTCAGCCTCCAACTTCCCGACTGAAAAGGTCAACTGGATGTCCTTCCAGTCCTTGTCATCAGGTGGCAAGGCTAGGGAGAGGGGCCTACACTCCTCGAGGGTAGGGCAAGGTTTCCCCGCTTCCACTGCCTTCAGTACTGCCTTGAAGGACTTTTCAGCGAAGGGAAAAACCATTGTATTGGGAGCAAGGAAGGATGGGTGCTTCTTGTTTAGGGCCGGCACCTTGGAGTTGATGTAGCCCCTGTCCTTCAAGCAGCCGGCGAACAGCACCTGAGCCTTGGAGTGGTCAAAAACTATGACCTCCTTAGAGTCCGTTTCCTCTTTGGAAGCAGATTCCGTCCTGAGACGAACAAAGCAGTCCGGGTAGGACTCGAAGTTTGGCCAGAATTCCACATCTTTGATGGGGACAGCGCCCAGCTTGTCTGAGATTACGATCTTGCCGTTAGTGATGGGATGTACTCGACATGCTTCCATGGATTGATCTCTGAGCAGGAGGGAAGCTCCTTGATGTTGAGTCTCTTCTGAGACCCTGGTGAAGCGTCAAGCGGAGAAGCTCCTTCTTGAACTCTGCATCCCTCTGCTTGATCTTCTCATCGAAGATCGCCATCATAGCCCGAATGGCGGGAGTCGACGACACAGAGAGTGACGCAACATCCTCCTCCTTCGACTCAGAAGCCACAGTAGACTCCAACAGATCCTTCTCGGTGCCCTCTGACACCTCCGACATCCGTTCATCGTCTAAGTGGATGTCCATTGCATCAGAGACGTTTGAATCCACCGACAGCTGGATGCATGGGATCTCAGGGCTAGGCTGAGGGATTACGGCATCCGCATATGCCCTAGGGAAAAGCATGGCTCTCATGCGCTCATTAGGAAGGTAAGGCCCCGTGGAGTTCTTCGGGAAACCACGCACCCACTTGCGTAGTTTCTCCCGAGTGATATCCCTTGACTCCGCAGACTGGGAATACTCAAATCCCTCATGTAACAGGTCTTTGCACGTGGTACATACCTGTGGGTCCCAATACCTCAGAGACCCCTTTGTAATGGAGCAACGGGAGTGCGTATGGCACCCCAGATGGCCATAAAAGTCCTTGTGGCGCACGCTGCAGAACGCGCTCTCACACTGGACGTACTCCTCCTGTAAAAAGAGGAAAAGAATATGAGTATATTGAAGTCTATCACAGTAGACTTAAAATCATAGTAATCATTATAATATAAAATCCTTTCTTAATGTAAGCTTAGGATAGGTAAGCTGGAAATGAAATAGGAAAGACACATACGTGTGAATCCCGCCCAGCCAATTGCTGTGACCTTTCCCATTATTAATCCTAGGACGTCCTTTGTAAGGGGTCCAATGGAAGATTCCAGCCCGTAGGGGTAGGGTAGTGTCAACAACACACACTTTCAAGGAATTAATAATGAGAATTAGAGGAGCTGATGAACAATCAGCGTAGAGAAAAGGGGGGAAGTCAGTCTCCCAATTCAGGTGGGTCTCAACAAGGGACAGCGCATGGACGCACAGAGTATGTTGGAAACATATCTATTGTATAAACATACCATAGTTTTCTGTCTGAGGTATGTAGCCACACCACAGATGTACTGGCTATTATATATTACCACACGATAGACATTACCGGCATGCCACCGGCAAGGCTAGTAGTCAAGGATAACACAACTGGCACAGTACTTCAATGTTAATACGGCTAGCAGCCCGCTGGCATGTCGCCGGCAGAAGGCACACCACTCCAGCCATCATTCAATGTGGATGGGTAGTGGAGAAACCTTCTGCATCCCTGGTGGTCCGCCGAATTGCCAGTGACCCCCCGGACTTCCGGCGGCCCACCGCCAGTCGGCGGGCTACCGACTGAAGGCACACCAACCCAGCTATCATACAATGTAGCTGAGTAGTGACCTAGGCATACACTGCCGGCTCTCGCCGGCAGAGTCAGATGTGACAGTGAGTTAATGGCTGTCGGACCACTAACCCTGCCTGCCTTCTGCCGGTAGGGTTAGTGGCCGGCAGTCTACGTAGTTGACAGCACTAGCCAATAGAGAGAGAGAAAGCAATGAGTGAAGGGAGATGAAAGGGTGGCAGCGAAGCCACCCTGACTGCCTTCCTCTGGAAAGAGGGTTCAAATGGAAGGGGAGAACATATCAGTGATCAGGCTTCCATCCATCCGCAGCCATGACGCTAACAGATGGGCAAGGGCTAGTACAGTAAAGGAACTGGCATCATAAAGCCATCATAAACTATAAAGAAACAGAATCCCCATGCTTGCCTCACCTAGGCCAAAGAATATTCATATCCTTCAGCCTAGAGTCTGCAACTTTACTGAGAATCTATAAAGCATTAGTGTTATCGATAATAGATGATGTTAGACCAATATATGGGCCAGGATCTGAAGCTATTTTGAAGTCTTTAGATCTACAGTAATACACACTCGAGGTCTATGACCATGTAGAGGAGTCCTTAGGTCTTCCCCAAATATCTCAGTGCAATGTGAAAGTGGGGAACCACTCTTGTCCCTCCATCAAGATTTTGTAATCATTCAAAGTGCATTGAAGATCCTATGCACTAATTCTCAACAAAGAAGCTGGTCAACCTCGGTGACATATTTACAAGCAATCGTGAAGCACCATTCCTAATAAGCGCAAATGGGCTATTGCAATATACAAACATCAGAATGAACATAATTCAAGCATCTCTTTTTTCCTCTGCCCTGAACTTAAAGAAAACAAAAACATGCTCTCATCTTTATTATTTGTCAAAATCTAGACTCTGTCACCATAAACATTACTTGGAATACATTCAAAGGAAAGGACCTCATTATGCTATTTATATTGATGCTCTAAAGCTTCAATGGGTGGTGGCTGTCGTGTTCCCAGACAAAATTAGTTGGTTCTCATTACGCAATGAAGCATTAGTATTTACACCCGAACTATTTATCCATTGCATTAGCAATTGAGATTATTTAAATAATTGAAGATAGGGTGAACCCTAAGTTTATAAATTATACTAACTCAAGAAGTGCCATAGAAGCCCTAAAGGGTTACACTCATAGGAATCAATTTGTATTGAAAATTAAAGAGCTTTTTGACAGGTTTTATTCATGTCAAATTAATATAGAAATATGTTGAATTCCAGCCCATATTGTGGCTGTAGGTAATGGACGTCTAATGCTGTTTTTGTTACTATAATGTAAAATTTGCCCACTAAAAATTTTTGCCTAGGCTGTCACCTAGCTTCCTCCATGTCTCAAGTTGGCTGTTGCCGTGTTGTCTTGTTAACCAGTTTTTCTGTCAACCATTTAGCTGGCACTCAATAGCCACCAAACCCATCTTCCATATTTAACCTACATGTTTATTTTTTCTAAATGTTTAAGGTATTCGTGTAACACAAGCCCCAAGCACTTTATATATTTGCATTATATAAGACAATCTGTCTTGTTTGATTTCTCTGTGAAGTGATCTGACGAAGGTGAGTTTTGTATTTGTGTTTAAGTTATTGATGTCAATCCCTTAATTTAATGTTATCTAGGATATTACCTCCCATTAGTCCTTTAAATCTTGCAGTACTGTTCCCTTAAAATTTGCATCACTCTTTATTCCTGTTATTTTTTCCGAGAACACTTGATTGGGATTTACTATTCTATGCTGCTGAGTATCAAGGTGACATTGGTTTTAACATGCCCCAGTTAAAAATTTTTTTTAAACTAATGTGTATATGGTTTGGTAACTGTGTTTGTTGCGATTATCTTGTTCAGGAAGTGTGAGTGTTAGCCCTTTATCCTCTGGGCTCATGTCAAGAAATAAGAGCAGGAGGCTTTCCCAGATTATATCTCACAAGGCCTACCTCATACTAAATACTACCCGACAATACCTAACAACAGTGTCAATATCCACCATTACTCAGGAACTGTGTTACTTACAAGTTTCTGAACATGATTCAAAATGTCATCACCCACACCAAAGAACATACTAGAACAATTTTCTCATAATGCAGCTGGATATAATTCTATGAACTATCTTTCAAATATAAATAACAATTAGAATGTAATAACTCTTATTTACTATGTTGTGATATGCATATTTAGGAACAGTAACTCATAGTGACCATTCCTTTACAAAAACCGGGTTTGCGTATCGCTGGGGAAAGTGCATCTTCTCAACAACTGAGCTAGTTTTAAAAATGCTTGATATCAATATTGAATATATATGTAATTTATATTTTGCAGTTTTAATTCGTATCACAAATACTTTTGGTAATTTGAGATGGAATATTTTGAAATGAATATTAGAATTCTTTGTTGGAAATAATTCTGAAGAGTTTTAAAATATGTTTTTCAGTATGTTTAGTATTTTCTTTATCAGTACCAGTACGATGAGGACAGGGAAGTGGGGAATATGGGGAAAGGATAAGTACCCCTGGATACAATCCAGTTTATAGCCCGAGGGCAGGTACCTGGGATGGGAAAGGAGAAGGGAAAAAAGGGGGGGAAAAGGAAGTACACAGAAAGAATAAAAGAGAGGGGCAGACCCTCATGTGACATTAGATAGTAGTAGAATTATTCTGAGACAGGAAGAGACAGGCAGGAATAGGAAAGGTTTTTTGGTTCACGCCAAGCAAAAGGACACCAATCGACTGTCACCAATTTGTTGATTGAGTAAGGTATGATGGTTATTGAAGGTTATTGTTTTTTTTTTTTTTTTTTTAATGATGATGATATAATGTTTAAATGAAATTACAATTTAATTACAAAAAGAATATATAATGAATTCAATCAGATGAAATGAATCTGGGCCTAGGAGGATCGCAATTGATCCTAGGCTCCAGTCTCTTCCACCAGTAATGATCACGAGCATGTTCAATAGTGAGATTTCTAGTTCGGGTGCAAAGGTCGTCATCGTCTAAAGCCAGTTTGTTCCAGGTTTTCTGGCCAAGCCTGTGAAACCGGACATTAAGAGGCTCCAATTTGGAATAAGCATGTAGTTCCCTAATTGTATTGTAATAGGGAGGGCTCTCTTTGTAGGCTCTTCTCAAAGCCTTATTTTGAATTGCCTGCATTTTATTAAGGGAAGTTTTGCTGATTGCTCCAAATATTATGGTGGGGTACTCTAACTGTGGCCTTACTAATGATTTATATAAACGGAGTTGAGTTTTAGTTGATAAGTATTTAAATCGTTGCAATTTATCAGAAGTTACTCTAGAAACAGCTATTCTCTCTTTGACGTGTGAAAGTATACCAGATTTCTTAAAGTTACACCCAAGTATTATGGCCTTTTGTTTAAATGGAATTCTAACATTGTCAACAATGATTTCTGCAGGACTGCGAGCTGAAATGGGGAGGAGCTGGAATTTGTTCAAGTTTGTTGTTATTTTCCATTTCTTTTCGTAATTATTTACTTTTTGTATTTCCCTGACTGTTTTAATTTGCAGCATACGTTTGTTCTTATTAGGAATAGATATTACCTGGGAGTGGTCATCTGCAAACATGATTTGCAGACAACCTGGAGCAGGAGGAGGGGTGTCTCTGATATAAAAATTGTAAAGTGAAGGAGAGAGAACACTGCCCTGAGGAACACCAGATAGAAGTGGAAACTCTGGTCCAATATATTCTTTAATCTTGATCATGGCCACTCGATTATCAAGAAAGTTACACAATAGCCTAGTAGCTAGATTTGGGAGTTGTGCTTCTATGAACTTGTATTTAAGGCCCTCGTGCCATACCTTATCAAAAGCTCGGCTGACATCCCTAGATATTAGGTTACAACGACCCCCAAGATTTGACTTGACCGCAATGTATTCGTAAAGACGAGCTAATGCAAGTTGGGTCCCTTTACCCCTTGTAAATCCGTATTGATTGTTATTGATAAGTAAATTTTCCTCAAGGAAATCCTCCAATCTTTCTTTAATAATTTTCTCAAGTATCTTACCCGGTGTCTCTAATAAGGATATAGGTCTATAGTTAGAGACTGAGGTGAGGTCTCTGCCCTTTTTCCCCACAAAGGGAAGTATTGCTTTTTTGAAATAATCTGGCTAATAACCCATACTAAAAGTTTCATTAAAGATGTTGCAAAGAAAAGAGAGCATCGAATTTGGCAAATTACTAAGGATAAGTTTATTTACTTTAGACTGGCCTGGAGCTTTGTTTTTAAAACTTTTGATTATTTTAATAATATCTTGAAGTTGAATAGGTTTGAGGAAAGGGTCATCTTCGTCAAGTCTCTCAAGATCTACTGAATCATAAGGTATTATATGATCAGCATGTTCACGGATTGACTCAGTGACATGCTGTTCATGTCGTTGGTCAAACCTTAGATTTTCTATTGGGTCTATTCTAAAGATATTGGACCAGAAGCCTCTGAAGATCACCTCCTGATCTTGAGATGAATAGATCTTCTCGTTATTATGGGTGATGTATACTATTGGTTGAGAAGTTGAGCCCAACAATTTCCTGATCATATTCCAAAATTTTGCAGGATCTTTATAAAAGCATTCACATTTGTCTAACAGAGCCTCCCAAGTAGAATTAATGAGGTCAGTTGATTCTATTTTAATCCGTTCTTGTATATTATGAATATACTCTAAAAGTTGATGTGTGGGGCCTCGGTTGTTAATTAATTCTAGGGCATGCTTAAAACGGATCTGAAGTAACTTTAGGGAATCTGTTTCTTTAGTATAAGGTAATATCCTGAAAGTTTTAAATGGGATATGGAGCTCTGAGGCTTCCTTGATCATCCTATACCAAAAAGCTATCTTATCGTCTATGTACGATTTATCCTTTAAGATGTTATCGGGTTCGTCAAAAGTAGAGAGAGAGTCATCAAGAGTGTCCTTAAAACGTTCCCGGTTCGCGTTGTTCAAATCTATAGTTGGATTAGCAACCACCATAATGGGTCTCACAGTAAGCTTAAAAATAATGGGAAGATGATCCGAAGTGGTTAAGGGGCCTTGGGTAAGGGAGTAATTAAACATATGAAATCTATTTGAAAGCAGAATATCTGGCTTACTAGAGGTTCTTCTGGTAAAATACGTAACAAAATCTGGTCCTAAGAACCTTATAAGGTTTCTATTCAACAGGCCATTGATTAATGTGCCAATAGGGTTGATTCTGTTACGTATAACCAAGGGCTGGATGAGCTGCATTAAGATCAGCCAGCAGATAGACAGGGATATTACGTCTCATTAATGATAATATATCTTGCTGTGGAAATATTGGGTTTCTTGGGGGCAGATAGGTCGTGGCGACTATAATTGGTCCCCGTACTGTCTGTATTTCGACAGCGATAAGATCGTGATTGAAACCATCAATTAACTTGACAGCAACATCCCGTCGAACTGCTATTGCTGTACCAGCCCCCTGTTCACCAGAGGTCTTGCACTGGAACACATTATAGTTCCAGATCTTGATACGGGTAGAGTCAGGAATTCCTGTTGAGTTAAGAAGTATGAGGTGAGGAGAGAGGGAGGAGTAGATATTAGCAAGTTCCTTACACCTGAGGAACGTCCACTTTAATACATTATGTTGAATCACTGTGAGGGAATCCATTATGGTAATCGTCCTTTGGTCAGATCGTAGAAGCCTGATTTTATTCTACTGAACTTATCTGGAGTGATCCGGACAATCTTGGAGATGTATTTGTCCAGTTCAATAGAGCCACTGTTAATGAATTGAACCACTATGGAGTTAGCTAACTTTTCAGTGTATAAGTATTTGATAGTTTTGGTCTCAAAAATCAATTTCTTAATTTGGTCATGAGATGCGGATTTAGGGGGGTTTGATAAATTAGTGGAAGTATACAATTTTAGACCAACCTTAGGAGGTGCTAGATTCATTGGAGGAAGGGGAGGGAGAGCAATAGCTCCTAGCAATTCAGTGTCCAGAGGTTCAGAAGTTGAGGTAGAGGGCTGTGGTTGTCTTTTTGCAGAATTAGCAGGCTCTGATATATCCGAATCTGCGTCACTCAGTGCTCTTTTCCTATTGGCTTCATCAGTTTCCATTTCCTCGTTAACTGCCACAGATTGATGAGGGGTATTGGCATGTACATTGTCTGACTTCAGCATAGTTGAGACTTTATTGGCTAAATTGATAGCCTCGATGGGAATTTTGACCAATGGGAGTCCATTGGCTTTATAAAAAGAATCAACCATAGACTGGAATGTCCCTGGCTCGACTGCTTCACTGAGGTTTGCCATGATAAGTGCAGTGTTCATGACCGTAAGTTGCTGAAGGGTAATACTGCTGAATAAAGGTTGAGAGGAGGAGTTAGGATTGGAGGGGGCTGAGGCTTGAGCAAAGGTCTTATTTGGTGTGACAGTTGATTGCTGGTTTCTAAGAACCTTTGCTTGGTCCTTAACCATAGATTTCCGGGTGGGGCATCTTGCTGCCATGGTTGGATGGTCACCATTACAGGTGATACACTTATGGCTATGCTGATTGGTGCAATCAGTCCAAAAGTGATCCACTGAGGCACAAAGCGAGCATATCGTATATGTGGATGGTTGAGGGCAGTCCTTTTTCGTGTGATCGTATTTGTAGCATCTCATGCATTGAGACAGGGAGACAAATACGTCCTGGGCCAGGTATTTGGGGGGGAAAAGATTGGCTAGAAATGAGCAAACCCTTAGTAAGGCAGTCTCTCACCATTTGAATGGTTTCAAGTTGTACCTTAAAGGTCGATTTGGTGTTAGGTAACTTGATGACCTTATTTACCTTAACACTATTCCTACTTTCAATTTCAGCCTTGAGTTCATCTTCAGATTGGTCATATACTATGTCATCAGCCTGCGTAATGACCAGGGTACGAAGAGCATTTAGATGAGGAGGATCTAGGACCTCAAAATTCCTGCTAAGGAAAGCATCCTTCGTTTTGGGAAGAATGATCTTTTCAATGGTAGCTTCATCAGCTATAGCCAAGTAAGTATTGTTGACTGTAGTCAACTTGTGAATGAAGCAGGAGTTATCCTGTAGGATACTCCATACTGCCTTCCTTCGGGCATCATTGTCAGATCCCTGACTAGTATCTTTAATCTTCATTTTCCCCATAGTAGTGAAGAAAAGAAAGTAATATGCATTTAAAAATTTACATTAAAGGGAAATTTAACTCTTAAGTATTCTTATGGGGAAAAAATAAGTGAAAATAAACTCTACGGGATTTCACGTAACTTTTCAGGGGATCAAATTTTTTACTTTTTATGAAAAAATGGTGTTGCAATGACGTGACAGAGATTTCGAGACTGGGAGAGGGTGGAGCAATATCAACGTTTTAAGGGAAATGCAAAAAAAAGTTAAGAATTTTAAGTATTAACAGTGCTAGAACCAAAAAACTAATTTTCTTAAAAGATAAAGGTATTAGTGAACACTTTATGGGAGACAGTGCTTTATGCCTATTGCCCTATCCTATGTAGGCACTACTGAAGAAGTATGAGCCTAGACGGTGCAGCAATACCCAGTGCCCCCAGAGAGTTTTAAGACCACAACGGCAACTCCGGGGGAAAAGGGCTACTGATGGTTAGTAGCAATTAGAATTGAAGTATTTGGAGGAGAGAGGCAAGTTCAAGGAGGAGAGAGACAGTCAAGTGGTACTCGAGAGTAAGGGGGTTGGAGGGGCTGGGAAGGGAAGGATAAGGATGAGGGGTAAGGTTGACTGGCAAGGGAGCAATCCCTCTACTGCTGCTGGAGACCACGCCGGATCCAAGCTGATCGTAGCTGTGGTAATGGCTGCTAGGAGAGAGCTGGGAGTGAGACGTCCGTTCAGGTTGGTGTCCAGGAGCAGAATGATGTGTATGTGTATGTTCTTTATCAAGAGGGAATACCTTCTTAGGGTAGGAGCGAATTTTAACATATTCAGCGACACAAAATATTAATGCAAATAAACAAAATCAAAATGATCAAGGTTGGTTCCTTATAGATGATCTGTATCAGGTTAAAGATAAAATTATTGAAACCTAATAAAAAAACGGGAATAATGTACTTAAAATCAAAAAAAGCGAATGATAATAGTAGACTGTTACCAAATATCAAAATTCGACTCCCTTGATTTTGAGAATACTATTGATGTCTAATAGATTTCATTAGGCAAAAAACAAAAAAATAATATATAAGAAACAATTATTGCAGTTCAGTTTGTATCCAGAATAACTTCTACCCTGTTATTGTTAACCTTTATGGAAGTTTAGGGGCTATGACATTTTGTCAAAAAGCCTCCATCCGGAGACAAGCTCTGAACAGGTTTATGAAAGTCACTCGAAAGTGTATTCACCAGCTTTTATAAATGATAATTCATTTACCCAATATTCCATAAATTGTATGCGAGAATAATGTTTACCCCGTTTTGTTGTCCTGTCGATTAACTGTTTATAAAATGAATATTTTATATTCATCCGTAAAGTATGTGCACATAAAAACAATGCCCATCCCAATGATGTGCATTATAATTATTTACATGCACAAACGCGCCTACAAAAAATTACTCATGCAAACGAGTAATCACAACTCAAGGGGGTTTTTCTGGTGACAGGACCACTTACATTTGTCAAAATAACTCGGTCACCAATAACAATATGGAAAAAATTACAAATTCGGAGATAAATTGTATTTTCCACTAACTAATAAAAATGTGGAGTTATTTATTTGGATTATCTTTCAGCGGAGCTGGAAGGTAGTCATTAGACTTTAATTGCGAGTGGCAACCCTGCCTAACCGCTTGAGTGGGTAGGCTGATGGTGGCTGGGGGTTACCCAGCCACCTGTATAGGCTATATACTCTCACAGTAGTGATACATCAGCTTTGAACAGGGGCAGTATCATAACCAATGAGAGCTAAACGAGGTGCTATTATTGCTAGTTGAAAGTTGAGACGTCACTTTTGATAGCAGGCAGTACTTCTGGGGGACAGGTGATAATGGGCCAATTTATATAAATAACTACAGGTTTGTATTAGGGAAAAATATGGTATGGTATGGACATTGAGCCAGTTTTACCTAGTACACTAAATGACTGGGGTCTGGAGAAAACTTTGACACCTCACTAAAATATACAAAGTGAGTATATTAGTGGCCTGTGCAATACAGTGTAATAAAAAAATTTTTGTTTTGAATGAACACCTTCTGAGTTTATATAGGAAACCAAGACGTATACCATTGCTTACCTCGCAGAAAGCAATGGGGACGTGGACAGTATATAAATTTATGACTTATACTAGCCTACACAAGGGAAGAGATAATTACCAGCGAAAGTTGAAGCCAGCTTGCAGAGGGACCCATGGTGCTGTACCCCAAGGGAGGGGAAGATGAAGAAAGGAAAGCCAAACATTCTCTTATTCATCCCAGTCTTAACCAAGGTAACCAATCCCCTCAACCAACTACTACTTGTTCATCAACGAGCCTGAGGTATTCTTAAACCACTTAATGAACAGCCACCACAGGACCGATAGTGTACTTATAGTCTCCTGTGGGTCACGTTATTTAAATATTGGGCTGTGAAGGTGGTCTGTCTCTTCCACACGCCCGCTTCAAGTACTTGCAACACGGAGAAGTTGCGTTTGAATGCCAAGAAAGTGCTGATTCCCCTTACATCATGGGCTCTAGGTCAGCAACCAAGAGGAGGATCAGGAGCCAAGGCTCTTTCGATTACTTGGCAGATCCAGGAGGAAACCATGTTCTTGGTGATCCTCCTCTTTACTCTCCCTGAGTTAACAAACAGCGGTGTTAGTCGGGGCCGTGTTACTGCAGTGCGCCTAAAATAGTATCTCAAACTCCTCCCTGGGCATAGTAAGAACTGATCTGGGTCATTGGTTACAGAATGAAGACCCTCCTCTTTACTCTCCCTGAGTTAACAAACAGCGGTGTTAGTCGGGGCCGTGTTACTGCAGTGCGCCTAAAATAGTATCTCAAACTCCTCCCTGGGCATATTAAGAACTGATCTGGGTCATTGGTTACAGAATGAAGACTCGCAATCTGAAAGGGCCCAAATCTAAGGTCCAGTGCCCCCAGATTTTGAGTCTTAGAAATAAACTCAGGGATGAAGATGAGTGTTACTTCCCCTCATCCCCTTGAATGGGCGATGTCATACACTTCACTGACTCTTTGCCGAGGCTAAAGTAAGAAGGAACGCCATCTTCAAAGTGACATTTTGGTCAGTTGCATGGCGTAATGGTTCATAGGGAGGTCTTTTTAAGGATCTCAAGACATGAACCACATTCCAAGGAGGAGGAGGTCTCATCTCTGACTGGGGCTAAGTGATCTCATAAATCCATATGAGTAAAGAAAGCTCCAATGAAGAGGAAATGTCATCTCACTTCAGCTTAAAGGCAAGGCTTAAGGCTGAGCGATAACCTTTCACTGCCGAGACTGAAGGGAGCTTTTCTTCCCAAATGTATACAAGGAACTGCTCTATTAATGGAATACTGTAATGGCATTGAGCGGAGAGATATTCCTTCCACAACACCAACCATAGAATACTCTCCATTTTGCCTGGTAGAATGAGGCTGAGGACTTACGCAAGTAACTGGACATTCTCTCCACAACTTGTCTTGAAAAGGCCTTCTGAGAGAGGAGACGCTGGATAGTCTCCACACGTGAAGTCGAACCGATTGCACGGTTCTGTGAAAGATGTTCGCGTGTGGTTGTTTGAGTAGATCAGGTTGTGGAGGAAGCTCTCGCGGTATATCTACTAGAAGTTGTAAGAGGTCTGGAAACTACTATGCTTGATGCCATTGCAGAGCTACTGTACAAGGGTCATCATTAGAACTTTGGATGCTCTGGTTTTGTTGAGCAGCCTTCTCATCAGACAAAACGGGGAAAGGCGTACACGTAGATGTTGTCCCACCGTTGTTGAAACGCATCTTGCCATATAGCCTGAGTGTCCAGGACTGGAGAACCATACAGCGGAAGCTTGCTGTTCAGAGATGCTGCGAACAGGTCTACAGTCGGGAACCCAACAATGTCAGGACCATTCGGAGCCTACTATCTGAGTCGCTCTGCTCAGATTATTGGCGATCACATTCCTCTTGCCAGGAATGAAAAGAGTTGATAGGGACACTGATTAATCTCCCAACCATCCGAGGATCTTTACTGCAAGATGGCATAGAGCCTGCGAATAGGTACCATCCTGTTTGTTTATGTAAGCCACTACTGTGGTGCTGTCGCTCATCAACATCACAGAGTGACCTGTTAGCAATTGTTAGAACTGATGAAAAACTAGTTAAGCTGCTCTTATCTCTAGAAGATTTATGTGCTGGTACCTTTCTGACTCTGAGCAAAGGCTGGAGATCGTATGGTGCAGCAGGCGAGCACCCCACCCTCCTTTTAATGCATCTGTGAAGAGCATCAAATCCTAAGTGGGAACGGGAAGATTCTTGCCCCCTCAAAAGTTTTCATCTGCTGTCAACTAATTCAATTCTGTCACCTGATCTTGAGTTATGGGAACTCGGGGTGTCTGATGGATTGGAGTGTTGGTTCCACACAGACTTCAGCTACCATGGCATGGATCTTATACTGAGGCGGCCGTTTGGAACAAGCAGGATGAAAGAGGTCAGATGGCCTAACAGACTCAACCAACAAGAGGCTAGAAGAACTCCTTTTCTGAGGAAGGGTACTCCCACTTCCTTCAGTCTGTGTACTCTTTAATCTGATGGGAAGACTTTCACTTGAACGGTGTCTATTATCATACTGAGGTATACCAGTCTTTGAGAAGGTTGCTGTAATGACTTCTCATGATTTATCAGGATTCCCAGATCCTGACAAAAATAAAAAAGCATGTCTCGGTGACGAAAAAGGGTCGTCTCTGTGTCTGCTAGGACCAGCCAGTCGTCCAGATAGCTGAGAAGAAGGATCCCGTTCCTGTGAGCCCAAGATGACACTAGAGAGAATACTCTGGTTAATACCTGAGGAGTTGTTGCAAGACCAAACCATAGAACCTTGAACTGGTACAGTATGTCTTTTCCTCGTGTATAAATGTTAGATACTTCCTTGAAGACGGATGAATTGGGATCTGGAAGTATACGTCATTTAGATCCAGTGTGCACATGAAGTCCCTTGGACGAACCGCTTGAATGACCGTGTCTGCCGTCTCCATTCTGAACTGGGTCTGTTGCACAAACTTGGTCAGAGGAGAGAGACCAATGACTGGTCTCAAGCTTCCGGTCACCTTTTTCACCAGAAAAATTCGACTGTAGAAGCCTGGAGACCCATCCGCAACCTCTCAGAGAGCGCCCTTCTGCAGCGTGGTCTGGACTTCAGCCCTGAGGGCCAACTCCTTTGTGGATGTGGATCCTTTCACATAGAAGCTTAGATGCACTGGATCCCGAGTCAGAGGAGGGAGAGATTGAATGAACGGGATGCGATATCCTAGGGCGATCACTTCAATCTTTTAGGGTTCTGCTCCTGAAGCTGCCACCTCTGCCAGCGGCACTGTAGGCATCCTCCCACAGGTGGTAGGTGAGGAGAAATGCCATTCCTAATGGGAGTGACCACCTCGGCCACCTCCCTTTCCTCTCGTTTCCTCTGAAGGACTTGGTCCCTTTCTGTCCTTTGGATGGAAAGGGCCGATTAGATACCTTTGAAGGACCGGAGGACCTAGAGGTTGACAGGTGATAAGAGGAAGATGCTTGTTGAGACCGAGAATACTGGGAAGGTCCACCATGTAATGACCCTATGGAGGAGAGAATCGTTCAACGATTTCCTTCATCGCTCAGCAGCCCTCTCTATATCTTCTTGAACAAAGAGAGGAGAACCCTCAAGGGTGGAGTTCCTCAACAGGGAGACTTCCACCTTCAGCACCTGCTTATGGAATTTCCCGATGACGGTATCCCTTCTCTTGAGTATTGCATTCGGCCACAAGTTGATGACATGGCGCAATAAGAACTCAAGAGTTCGGGTACCTGGCAACAGGAAAGACTCCAAAGTCTTCCTGGCTGACTCCTTTGAAAGATCGTGGGTGCGGACCATGAAGCCCAAGGATCCAAGCCATAGATCAAGCCACGAGACAGCCTATATTGCGTACTTCACGACTCTATGTTCAGGAGCTCAACTGCCGAGAGGGAGCCCTCTGAGAGGAGAGGGTTTGAGTCAGGAGACCCTTCGTTAGAGACTCTACTGAAGGGTCGAGGGGCATGGTGGAATGAGGTTTCCCTTCGATCTCGTAATATTTCCTTTGTTAAACAAAAGGAAGTCGAAGGAACTGAGAGGAGGAACCTACCCTCAAGTAACTAGAAGTTCCAGGTACCTGGGGAATTGCTTTCCTTTTTTGCAGCTGTCAAGTCCTTAGAACAGGGCAAAGCAACACTGGACCTGGAAGGCTTCTGGGTATTGAATATTTCATTGAGAACCATATCCTTCCCTTCCTGGATGGTGGAACCGGGAGTAGACAGCCTATTGACGGCCCTCATGCAAGCGAGGACCTACCAGAAGGTGTGTTCCGACTCACGTCTCTCTTGTTCATAGTGATATTTCGGACTGGCCACCTTTAGAGGATTCTTGTCATCGGAATCTAAGGGGTCATTCACCTCCAGGCTCACATCCAGTCTGGGGTAGGTCAGGATCATCAACTGTATCACTAGAGGAACCCGCCACAGGGGACTGTCTCTGTGCCTCAGCCATTCGAGCTTCCCTTGCTGCAGCGTACTTGGGTTTCATCTTGGTTTCCTTCGACTCCCTACGTACAAGACGTTCCTCCGCGGTCTTAGGAGGGGGAACTTTCAAGGTTTTCAAGGCACCTGAAGAAGCTTTGGCAGTAGGAGCTGAAGGCTCCTCCTCTGGAGGAGATAAGAAAACCGGATGTTGATACGGAGGCACTACCTCAATCTCTTGAGGGTTGAATAGATGGATAGCTATCTCAATAGGCGAGCCTAAGTTCCTACCCATCCTAGGGCGGATGATGTCGGCGTGAGGTGGAGTTACGCCTCTCATCCTTCTTTTCTATCTTTTAGTTATGACCTCCTTTGCCTTCACTGGAGTAAAGGGTAAGTTGGACATATAAGAGTTAGAAGCTCGAGAACCTTCAGAATGCAATCGGGGTGAAGGTGATCTGTGTGTCTTGTCTGAATTTGACCTCCTTCTAGGGTCTTGACTCCCAACAGACAAACTCGACGAAGGTCCCAAGCAAATCCTCAAGGTTGCCTTGACTGGGACAGTCGGAGGTTGTGGTGGTGGAGGAGCCACATTCAGAGACTTCAGCAGGGTGGTGATAAAAGTACTCACCCATGGGGGAAGTTCTGATCCCCTAGGTAAGCCCTGACCTTCCCCAGGAGGTCTAGGAGGAGAGTGTCCTTTGGGGGAAACTTTAGAAGGAGCCTCAGTCGTCAGAGGTGATAACCTCTGAGGCAGAGGAACACATTCCTTCGGACAAGAGGGAACGTCCGGACTAATAAGCAGGTTAGCCAACCTATTAGGCGTCTTCTTGAAACCCTCTGGAAAGGGTGTCGGTCTTCCGCTGGAGGTGGAAGAAGCTGAGGGTCGAAGCGAAGGTGTTGGTGCTGCACTTGCTCGCGGTTCCGACATATCTGCTCGTGAAATGCTCACGGAAATTGTCGATTTGCTACTGAAATCATGATATTCGCATGCAAAATCGCGTTTCACGCATCAAGAGCTCGCAACAGGACTAGGAATCACATAGGAAGAGGAAGATCTAACGCCTTCCTGCTGCCTTAGAGAAGCACCCACGTCCAACGAAGTCGGCCGATTTTACCTCTGAGTAGGAATAACTCTTATAGTCGGAGAACGTGTAGCAGCACGACACATTTCCAAGCGTTGCATAGGCAAGCACTTTGCTAATACTCCCCAGGCGGTGAAAGGCACCGGGGGTTTAGCTGGACGCCTGTCTGAGGAGTGGTCATTCTCATGATCAGGTCGGGTCTGAGGTCATTTGGAAGATGGTCAGGTTGAGGGGCTATGCGCTGATGGACTGCGCAAGCGCCTACCTCTGCCTCACGAGGGGGAACGTCTAGACCTTGACTGCGAACGAGCGGTTCGTGATTGTAAACGGGATGTTCGTGAACGGGAGCGTCTAGCTCTTGTTTGAGAACGGCATGAACGTCATGAATACCTATCTCGCGAACGGGAGAGTCGACCTCGCGAACGAGAACATTGTTCTCGTGAACAGTACCCTCGCAAGTGTGAACGCTCCCCTTGTGAACAAGAGCACTATCCTCGCAAGCGCCGTTCTTGTGATCTAGATCGCAGAGATCTAGAACGCGAATGTCTGGACTTAGGTCTAGACTGTGCTCGTTCTGCGATCACGAGACTTCTCTTTGTGAAGAGGAATGCCTCCAAGGAGAGCGTTGAGACCTGAGTCTCGTGAGCGCAAAGCTCTAGAGTGTGAACGCCTTCAAGAAGAAGAGCATTTGGATCGTGATGACCTATGATACATCAGATCTTCCGATCGTCGCGAAGGGGGATCAGGGAAAGAGTGTCAAAGGGGCGAGGTGATAATGATGCTTGAGCGCTGCTGGTGGTAGAAGCACTGGTCCCCGAAAAATCTACACTTGCAACCTGCAAGTTCCAGTGGGGCGAAACAAATGGTTTAAGGTTACAGGATGATGAGGTCCCAGGATGGCGAGTGGGTTCAT
>NC_090761.1:9817655-9862655 GCF_036898095.1 Palaemon carinicauda
ACGGATCTTGCGGCTGGATGGAAGTCTGAATGATTCATTCTCCCCTTCCATTTGAACCCTCTTTCTGGAGGAAGGCTGCAAGGTTATATATTGTAAACATACAGTTTAATAAGGCACCCCTTCACTCCATGCTTTTTCTTTCTCTGTCAGCTTGTGCCGCCAGGTACTATTCCAGCCGGCAGCAAATAGGCTGGGCCGGCACCGCCAGGTACTTATTTGGTCGGCGGCATGCCGACTGTACCAGTACCGCCAGGTACGACCCAGCCGCCGATATGCCGGATAGACTGTGCTGCCAGGTGCTAGCTTTCCCGGCAACATGCCGGCTGTACTACAGTATAGGTTTATACAGTAGCCAGTATGTTTGCAGCATAGTATATACTGCAGATAGAAAACTATTGTATATATCATACAGTAGTTATTTTCCAACATATCTTGTGTATCCTTGCACAGTCTTTTGCTCTGATTAGAAATCAGTTGATAACTTACCCTACAATATTAAATAGTTTAGAGAGGACAGTGGTAGTACACTTTTCTATCCTTGGAGGTTAGAACCCTTCTCTTTTGAGTTTTCCCTGATCAGGAAACTCTATAGTCTTAATATTGAAAAGGGAGGTCACAGCAATTGGCTGGGAGGGATACACAAGTATGTGTCTTTCTAATTTCTAGTCCAGCCGGCGACATGCTGGCCGGACTGTGTCGCCAGGTGCTAGCCATGATAGCAACACACCGGCTCAACTACAGTATATGATTATACAGTAGCCAGCATATTTGCAATATAGTATATACTGCAAACAGAAAACTATAGTATTTATTATACAGTAGTTTACTTCCAACATACCTTGTGTACCCTAGTACAGTCTTTTGCTGAAGCCGACTATATTGAAAGAATAGAATTCCTTCAATACTCTGATTGAAATCAGTTAATACTTACCCCACAATATCAAATAATTAAAAAGGTCAGTGGCAGTGTTCACTTTTCTATCCCTAAAGGTTAGAACCCTTCTCTTTTGAGTTGCCCGGATAAAGGAAACTCTTTATCTTTAATATTGGGGGGAGGTCACAGTAACTGACTGGGAGGGATACACAAGTATGTGTCTTTCCCTATCTCTTTCTAGCTTACTATCCTAAGCTATAATGATTAAAATATAAATTTTGCATATTTGTTTATCAGGCGAGATAAACAATCGTATACTCATTTTATTTTCCTTTCTTTACAGGAGGAACCCCAGATGAAATGTGATGCGACCTTCTGCAACCATAGGAGTAGGGACTTCTACGGTCACAAAGCGTGCAGGTCTCATGCCCCCTGCACCATCATTACCGAATCCCTGCAATATTGGGACCCCCAAGTCTGCAATATCTGCCGGACCTTGGTGACCGAAGGTTTCGATGAGCCCAAGTCAATGGAGTCAAGGGATGCGGCACGTGAAAAACTGCGCAGGTGGGTAATAGGGTTCCAGAAGAACTCTCCGGGACCATACCTACCTAACGGTAGGATGCGTTGATTACTGTTCCCAAAAGCGGGTAGTGAAATGGTTGTATCCCAAGCACAACTCGCATCTCCCTGTGTCCAGATTACCATCGAGACGAATGGCAGGGAGGCACTGCAAAGTGTGGACATCTGCCAGAAGGTAAGGATGTCAGAAGTGTCTAGGGACACTGGAAAAGATCTATTAGTGAGTTACCCTGAGGGAGAGTCTACTCTACCTCTAGAAGATGATGATGGGACAATGAAGATTGTTCTCTCAAGGATCTAACCCAGAGGGTTATTTTCCTGTTCGCTATAGGCTCAGGGGCTAGAGTTAGAGAAATAGTAGCCCCATCAAGAAATGAAGGCCACATTCAGTTCACAGAAGGGGGAGAACTGAATCTCTTTCCTAATCGAGCTTTTCTCGCCAAGAACGAGCTACCCACTAAAAAATGGGGTCCCTGGAGAATCTGCCCTCTGAAGGAAGATGTCTCTCTATGTCCAGTAGAGTGTCTAAAGGTCTATCTTCGTAGAATTTCAGACTTCAGGGGAGAACAGCTCTTCAAAGGAGAAACCTCAGGATCAAACTTATCCCTAAAACAACTGAGGGCGAAGCTCACCTTCTTCATTCGCAGAGCGGATCCTGACAGTACACCCGCAGGTCATGATCCAAGGAGAATTGCTTCATCACTGAACTTTTTTCAGTATATGGACTTTAAGCGTCTTCGCTCATATACTGGATGGAACTGAAGCCTAATGTGGTGGCGGCAGGTAGTGTATTAAAACCTGTCGTCTAGTGCTGCGGTGAACAGTTAATTGATTGGGACTATCAATTAGGGTGAAAAGGTGTTGACACTTCCAGTGCGATACCTTTTAAGCGAGTGTCACCATGGTGACACTAAGACTGTTCAAAATCTCAGGTGTGGAATTATACAGATAACACTTGTGCCGTGTGTACATAGTACACAGTTTTGTTAGTATACAACATTACAAAATCTATATAGGGAAAATTTATCAAAATTTTCAGTTTTAGAGTGGCACTCATCATTTCTTCCCTTTCAGGAAGAAATATATTTTCTGTATACGTTGCACGTATAATTCCTTTAACACGTTACATTCGTTACACTCGTTATTCCATTTAGTAATTTATTCAAAATAAATGTCTATTAGAATGTAATTGCGTCCTATTTCGCCCTACTATTAGCACATTAAATATGCCAGAGTTCTCTTACTTTATTTATAAACCTCATATCATTGTATGCTTACAAACAATGGATATAGTTGACACTTATATTGTTCCGAAAATATATACAAACCATGAGACCGTTTGTATATCTAGTGGATACTTATGTTTGTTCATACAATATATGCTAACGTTGTGGCCCCTTTTCTACTGTCTAGTATGACTCTTCCCTGTAGGGGGCAGGAAGCACTAACATTGTCTATGATTAGTGGTAATGACGGATAACGGTAACGTCATTTGTCTCAATGGTCCAGATGACCATAGAAAAATTGTCCCAAGGTTGAGACACCTTTGAAAATCCACAGATACAGTACTTTCTAGTAATTCTCTGGTAAACTTCCATCACGACGACATGGCTCGAGCCCAAAAAACGGATTTTGAGCGAAACGAAAAATCTATTTTTGGGTGAGATGGCCATGTCGTCCTGATGGACCCGCCCTCCTTTTCTATAGAAAAGGCCTTGGCACGATCCCTCCCAAAACTACTATATCTGTAGCACCATGCTCAATGCTACTAGGAATAAGTGCCATCTTGGATACAGCGCCATCTAGATACTCAATAGTAGTATGGGAGGAAGGGTAACCTTGATAACGGCTCCCTTTCTAATTTGCCACTCTTCCCCCTCGAGGCGAAAATGCTATTCAGGGTGAAGACTGCTATGTGTCGTATCAAGATATACGTCCCCTGATTTATGCAATATCCTTAAGAGAAATTTTAAGGATATTCGCGCCAGAAGTTAGAATTCTCGAGACCTAAAGGTAAATTCTCTGGGAATACCACTGTAGTTCAAATATCCCTTGGAAGCTACATATAGGAACCTTCCCTCAGGACGACATGGCCATCTCACCCAAAAACAGATTTTTCGCTTCGCTCAAAATCCATTTTATAAATCAAAATATATTTTTTTCAAAATTTCTGCATTCAGACACATTTTTAATGGTAACTCCCTTTTTTTTCATTATATATTCCTCTTTAGCAGATTGGAGTGGTTTTTCAACTGTGGTGGTACCACATTTTCCACTTATTAACTTCATTTTCTATCCTAATAGAATTCTTATGGTCTAAATTTAAAGTTCACAGCATGTGAAGGATCATGGTGACCATACATTTGCCTTATGCACCCAAAGAAAAGTTCAAGGCAATCATGATTCAACTTTGCATCAGTATGTAATCAATACTATGTGAGCCTTTTAAAATTTCAAACAAATCAATGGTAGATTTGTATGGGAAAATTATTTCTTTCAGGAACTTGAAAAGACTATGTATAGGCTACCTTTGCTTTTGTAAAGCAATCTTAATTCCTATTTGAGCTTTTAGCTTTTCGTGTGTATTACAACTGCGCAGTTACTTGAGACTATCACTGAAGGAATGAACAAATAAACATATAGATATATGGAGAATCATCAAGTCATGTTGTTTACCTTACACTGTTGAAAAGAACTGTAATTTTAATCGGAAATTCTTTGTAACAAAATACTGTTCTCAGGCGTAATTCAGTAAAATACAGGCGACTGTAATTTTACCTTACTTAATTATCTTTTACGGGTTAGTGACCGTAGTATCACTCCTTTACTTCAATATACCCATTTTCAAAACAGTAAAAATCCTGGAATAAATATTGCCATGCATTTACCATTTTTTATGTAAATTCTTGACAATGTACATAAAAATTCTTTTTGGTTAACCACGTGTATGAAACTAGGACACGTGACATCACAGTATTCTTGATTCACATCCTAAGTGCCATGTTGGCTGACCTGTTGTATCTGGACCGTGATGTAAACAAAGCCGCCTAATATGGACAGACGAGACTGTAGTGTGTACTATCACTAATCACGCTTTAACCTTAGTTGGAAATTAAAACACAGCAAGTGTAAAGGTGTTATTTTAATCCTCTGACTCACGAAGGTAGATAGAAAGTATAAAAAAGGATATGTATTAGAAAAAAGAAATATCCCACATAACCAAAAGCACACTTTAACAGGTTATGGACCCAGGATTCACCCAGAGTGCAGTGAAATAAGTCTCATGAAAGAGGGCAAAATTTTGAAAGTAGAATGATATTGAGTACTACACATCAATGCATTAATCTACACAAAATGATGGGGGAAGACAGAAAAAAACATGAAATTTTGACTGAATCAAATCATTTCTACTAGGCAAAGAGAATTAGAGCTGCTCTTACTCAGAAGAGGTGGTGGGAATGTTTACCCAGGATACGCCAGCGATCAAGGCGGCTGCATGCAAAGGTCAGTCCTTCTTTACAATCATCTCGGACTATAACCATAACCTCTGCCCTCAATCGACTGCTAATAGTCCTGTGAGAGGAGCGAAGGCAACTTGCTGAGCATCTATAACAGGTACCAGCATGAACGTACCTAGGGAATTGGGGGTTATGTCCTTCAGGTAATGGGCTATGAAGATAATTTGACGTTTCCAAATGCCTGCTTGTAAAGACTGCATCATGGAAAGGTTCTTTCTGAATGCCAGAGATACACTGATGCCCCTGACATCATGAACTCTGGGTTATGGCCTTCTTTGGGGAGAAGAAAGAGAATTGACAGCCCCGTCGATGACCTGTCTCATCCTAGAGGAAATTGTATTTTTTGTCACTTTCTTCTTGACCCTCCCAGTGGTAACAAAGATATTTTGTCTGGGGATGACCTTCATGTGAATGCTTGAAATAGCACTTTAGCGCCCTCACAAGGACAAAAATGCAGCTGATCAGGAACATTGGTTACCTCACCAACACTCAAAATCTGGAAGGAAATGAACCTGGAATCGGGGACTGCCAAATTGACTGCCAAATTCTGAGTCTTAGCAACAAACTCAAGGGAAAAGTTGAATGAGACCTGCCTCCATTCCCTTGGATGGGTGATGTCGTAGGAGAGACCATGCAGCTCGCTGGCCTTTTCAGCAGAGGCCAAAGCAAGATAAAATACCGTTTTCAATGTAAAGTTGCGGTGTAATGAGGGATTAAATGGCTCATAATGGGCTCCTTTCAGGGAAAGGAGAACATCAGTCACATTCCATGGAGGTGATCTCACTTCCAACGGGGGCCAACTTTGTTAAAAAAAACCTGTGTGAGCATTGAAAGTACTGCTGAAGGAAAAGTATAAACTCCTTTTAGTCTAAAGACCTGACTTAAGGTCAAGTGACAGCCTTTACCGCTGAAACTGAGCGATTTTTTTTCTCAGAGATAAAGCAAATATTTGGCTATCAGGTGTACAGTGGTTCTGAGTGGAGAGACGTCCCTTCTACGACACCAACCACAGAAAATAGCCCACTTCGCTTGGTAACTGAGGCCAAAGATCTCCTTGAGTAGCCACACTTCTGTTTTGCTACTGGTGCAAAAATCCTCTGAGTGAGATACTGGATAACGTCCAAGCGTGAAGTCGCAGGGATCTGACCGAGTTGTGGAAGATCCGGGAGTGTGATTGCTGTAGCAAGTCCGGAAGGAAAGACAGCACCCTCGGAACCCCTTTAGCAGTAGTAGAAGGTCCGGGAACCATTCTCTCTGCAGCCATAACGAGACTACTAATGTCATGAACTGGTTATTCAACAATCTGAACCTGTAGAGGACTTTTCTCATGAGACAGAACAAGGGGAACATATAAACATCCAGATTTTCTCACTGATGTTGGAAGGCATCTTTGAATGATGCCTGCAGGTCTGGTGCTGGTGAGAAGTACACTGGTAATTTCCAGTTGAGAGACGTCACAAACAGGTCTCTATAATTGGCGAACCCTATAAAGTCATTATCAAGTTTGCTACCCAAGGATCCAAAGGGCATAAGAATCAACCTTCTGAGTCCTCATGCTCTGATTGTCTGACAAAATGATCTTTTTGCCTAGTATGAATGCGGCTAACAGGGAGATCACGTTGTTTTCTGCCAGTCACAGTATTTTGACGACTAGCATGTAAAGTAATAGCAAAAATGTACCTTCTTGCTTGTTTCGATACGCACTACAGTCATGTTGTCACTCATCAACACTACCAAGTGATCTGAAAGGAGCTGTTGAAAGTGGTGGAGAGTAAGAAATGTTGCTTTCAACTCCAGGAGGTTTCTATGACATTGCCGATCTAATTTGGACCACAGCCCAGAGGCTATGTGTTGTAGCAGGTGAGACACCCCCCCCTTTCTTTGATATATTGATGGACAGTATCAAATCCGGAGTAGGGGAAAGGAGATCTACCCCTCTGAGAAGTTGGAGTCTTGGAATTACCTACTCATCTTTCCACTGCCCTTCCTCTACCAGAATCAGCATTCCAGGAGGATCCCTGCCCAGAGACCAAAAGATCTCCAGCTGGCACTGAACTGAGAGTATACGAAGGAGACTGGAGCCAGTCATTTCAACAAGGCCATGTGACCCAGCAGATTCTGCCCTCATGTGTCTGCAGTGAGCACTGCTTTAAGAATACTCATGCTACTTAAATGAATCTTACGATCCGATCCTGCGATGGAATGACCTTTTCTAATAAGGTATTTATCTGCACACCCAGGTATACCAGATTCTGTTTGGGATCGAGGTTTGACTTCTCCTGGTTTACCGCAATCCCCAGATTGAGATATATATTGAGAAGGCTGTCTTGGTGAAGGAGCAGGGTCCCATCAAGTCTGCCAATATCAGCAGTCGTCCAGATATTGGAGGAGCTGAATGTCATTGGAGTGCCCCAGGCTGAGACCAAAGTAAACACTGGTGAACACTTGAGATACTGTCGACAGGCAAAAACACAGCACCCTAAACTGGTATACCTTGTCGTGCATTTAAAATTGGAGGTATTTCCTGGAAGAGGGATGGACTAAGATCAGGAAGTATGTGTCATTGAGATCCAACGTGATCATGAAGTCTAGCAATCTTATTGCTTGTCTAAAAATGGCTGCAGTCTTGATCTTGAACAGTCTGATAAACAAATTTGTTCAAAACCAAGAAATCTATAACTAGCCTCTAGACCCCTCAATAAGAAAGAGCCGATCCCTGGGCGATGGACATTGATCTCATTGGAGGACGAATCGGGGAAGGAATCTGGACTGGACTATGACCCCAGTCTCAAGCTCCAACGCATGACTCCATCTCCTCCTGTACCTGGGTTGAGGGCATACTCCCACATGTCGCATTGTAGGACGACTCCCGCCCCTAGTGGAAGATGATAAAATTGTGGAGCACTTTTTTTAAGTATTTGTCCATAGTCTCTAACATTTCCAGGTCACCCATCAAAATACTGACCCCAAACTTTGCTCAACTTCTGAGCAGTAGTATTTTCAATGTGGTCTGGCCATTGACCTTCATAGCAAGTGACTGACCCTTCTCGGCATGCGACGATAGTCTGCTCGCTCCTAGATATTAGTCGAAGATCAAGTGGCCCAAGGTCAACATCAATCCTTAGATTGAGCTGACAAAGCATGATTAGTATGCTTACACATATGTCAACAATACATCCAAAGTCTAATCAGTTGTAAAAGGTAGGACAGAGGGATGGAAACAGGGTGGGGGTTCTCAAGTCAACAGGCAAAGGACGAGATACCAAAGGCTAGGAGGGCACCAGCAAGTGACTGCTCTCAGTTATATACTGTTCGATTTTGTACTTTGGTAGGAAGTTCTATTAACCATAATAATTACCTGGAACATAGATGAACAATTGTTAGTAATTATTTCTCAGCTGATCCCATCTGATGTCATCGATTGGGCTCGATGGGTAATAATACGTTGGTATTCTTAATAAATACATTTAATGTATAAAAGACTACATTGTGCTGTTTACTCTGTGACAGCTAACTCCCAAGTGTGTATGGAGCGTCTTACACAATCTGACAAACCAAAACATTGCTAAACAAAAGAGCATCGCTCTGAAAAGACTTAAATCCTACTCCAGTACAAAATCATAAAGAATCACATTCTATCTTTGAGGTAACCAACAAATGTTTGAATCCTAATACCAAAACAAATCATTACTCTTATGTATAAAGCATAACATGTCTTATTCATGCAATATGATGCAATGTTGCGCAATACCTGCAACACTTGAAATAATATAGTACATTATAATAATACATAAGTCTCCTCCCCCTTAACTTGACATTGTAAAAATCTTCATAAATCTAATCTCTCAGGGGGCTTTCCTCTGTTAATCCTATTAGGAAGCACTTTAACCTCATCTTGTACTGGTACATGAACTGGTTCTGAATCTACATTGGATGTTGGACCATCTTGATTAATATTTGACTCATTTGATCTAACTACTTCTTTAAGTTTCTCATCTCTAACATTCACATGCTCTACTGTCTTTCTGTTTAACGGCTGTAATTGATCAACATGACGTTTTACAACATTATCACCAACACGAACATCATAATGTAAATTTCCTATCTCTCTTACAATCTCTCCCGGTACCCACTTCTCTGGAGTGTTGTACGATCTTACCATGACATCAGACAAAGGTAAAAAATGTCTTACATTAGGAAGCTTTGCTACTTGTTTATACCCTTTATCTTCTAAATCACTTTGCAAACTTGGATACAACATATCTAACTTACACCTTATCCTCCTCCCCATCAACAAATTTGAGGGTGCCACGCCTGTTGTGCTGTGCGGCGTTGTTCTATAAGACAATAAAAATTTTGACACATGCAAAGATATATTACCTGAATTTGCTTTTCTACACTTCATATTGTGTTTAAACGTTTGGACAAATCTTTCAGCCTCTCCATTAGTAGATGGATGATATGTAGCTGAAAATGTATGCTTTATACCATTGACATTACAAAATTCTTTAAACTCTTGTGAGGTAAACTGTGGACCATTATCTGTAACAATTCTTTCAGGAATACCATGCGTTGAAAAAATTTGCATTACAGTAACTCTTTTATTGTGGCGTAAGACGTTGTTGTCTTCATTGGGATAATTTCTGGCCACTTACTGTAAGCATCTACTACTATCAAAAACAAATAATTCAAAAAAGGACCTGCAAAATCTATATGCACTCTTTGCCATGGATACCTGGGTAACTCCCACGGGTGCATTCTAGCAAATTGAGGATTGTTTTGTTGCATAACACAATTCATACAATTCTTTATATAACATTCCACATCTTTATCTACACCTGGCCACCATACAAAAGTTCTCGCAATTGACTTTGATCTTACAATACCTTGGTGATCAGCATGTATTTCAGACAAAACCTTATTTCTTAGTGAATTAGGAATAACTACCCTGGAACCTCTCATCACTATTCCTTGTGTCACACTCAGTTCATACCATATATCCTTATACGGTTTACAATTTTCCTCCTTTCCACATAAGTCCCTACCTGTCATTAAACTCTCCAAAACCTTACTAAGTACTGGGTCTTGCTTGGTACTGTGTGCTACATCTTTCGCAGTTATTGGTACATCATATACAGAAATTAACAGAACACTGTCATCATACTCTTCTGAAGCTTTGTCTACGGGTAATCTGGATAAAGCATCTGCATTACCCATCTTTGATGTTGGACGGTATTCTATATCATAGTGGTACGCTGCTAACGTAACTGCCCAACGTTGTAGTCTTGCAGCCACCAACGTAGGTAAACTTGCTTTTGGACCCAATATTGCTAATAAAGGTTTATGACCTGTAACAAGTGTGAACTTTTTCCTTCCATAAAGATACATATGGAATTTTTTAACTCCATAAACTAATGCTAAACCTTCCTTTTCTATTTGAGAGTAATTCCTTTCTGCCTTGTTCAATACTCTAGAAGTGAATGCAATTGGTTTTTCTGTTCCATCTGGCATTACATGAGATAATACTGCACCTAGCCCTATGTTTGATGCATCACATACTAATTTAACTGGTAAATCCATTTGATAATGTACTAAGAATGTAGGTGATGTTATTTCCTGCTTGATTCTTTCAAAAGATTCCTGACACTCTTTTGTCCACTTCCATTCTACACCCTAATTCAACAGAGTATACAATGGATGTGCAATTGTAGACAAATTCTGAATGAAATTCCCATTAAATGTTACTAAACCTAGAAATGATTGTAATTCCTTAACATTTTCTGGCACTTTTGTTGATTGTACAGCTTTAATCTTCTCTTTAGTTTTGTGAATACCCTTGCCATTTATTACAAAACCTAAGTATTCCACTGAATCAACTTCTAAAATACATTTGTTCTTATTTACTCTAATATTATGTTCCTTCAACTTCTTCAGAACTGTTCGCAATCTTTCTCTATGTTCTCTTGTGTCTTTACCCGCAATTAAAATATCATCTATAAAAATGAATACTCCTTGCATTCCTGAAAAAATCCTATCCATAGTTTGTTGCCATATAGCTGGACTACTTGCAACTCCATAAGGTAATCTCTTTGGCCTAAACAAACCTAAGGATGTATTTACTGTACATAATTCTTGTGAAGTTTCATCCATGGGAAGCTGTTGAAATGCTTGTCTTAAATCTAATTTAGAAAAAACACTGCATCCTGACATAGTTGCAAACATGTCTTTCGGATTTGGTAAGGGATGTTGAGCTACTTGCAGTTGTGGATTTAACGTTACTTTGTAATCTCCACATAACCTAACCTGTCCACTTTCCTTCACAATAGGAACTAATGGTGTAGCCCAATCTGAATATGTAACCTTTTCCCAAGAACCTTCATTTTCTAATCTCCTGATTTCTGTTTCAACTGCACTTTTCAATGCATACGGTACTGGTCTCGGAGCAAAAAATCTAGGAGAACTGTCAGGTTTCAAAACTAAAATTGCCTTTGCGTTCTTTACTGTACCTATTTTATCTTCAAATACGTCTTGAAACTCTGATATGATGTTATCCATAGATATTTCATTTTTGTTTTCATCTTGTCTACCTGCAACCTTCAAAATACTAGGCCAATCTAACTTCAAATACTGTAGCCAATCTAAACCTAGCAAAGTTTGTCCATTACCTTTTACTACTGTTAATGGCATTCTCTCTAATTTCTGTTCTTTGTACTGTACTTCTACGTTCGAAGCACCTATTACCTGAATATCAAAACCATTATAACTTTTCAAAACTCTATTTGTACCTTCTAATAACAAATTAGGAATGCTTTTAGCCATTTTCTCAGACATAATTGATATATCGGCTGCTGTGTCAACTTGCATCAAAATTGGTTTACCATTGATGATTACTTCTACCATGATATGTTTCTTTGCACCTTTGTTGACTGAGTTTATGTGAAACGCAAAATCAGTTTCTGAACTAACCTGATTATCATGAACATTTTCCTCATTATTCTCTTGACCCATAGTATCAACTGTAGCATTTATTTTCTTTGCGTACTGTTTAGGGAATCTACAAGCAGTTGCAAAATGACCCAGCTTTCTGCAATTCTGGCATATCTGTCCAGTAGCAGGGCATTTCTTTGCTTCGTATGCAAGATGATCAGTTTTACCACACCTAAAACACTTGGGTTTTTCCAGTTGTTTCTGTGTATAAGCCTGATTCTGATATTTATGAACATTAGTGTTAGGCACTTTTCTATGACTAGGCTTTGTCATATTCCTTCTCTGATTCTCATTGGTTTTCCACTTAGAACCTACTGTATTAATTTTAGAATTTTCCATTCTATTGCTTGTAGAACTACCTATTATGTTACTTTGCCTATTTGATGTTTCTAAAGCTCTGCCTGTTATCAATACCTTTTCTAATGTTAAATCTTTATCTTGCAATAATCTCTTTCTTAGCTCTTCTGATGTGCAATGTGCAATTACTTGATCTATGATAACATTCTCTAACTCTAGAAATTCACATGAAACGGCAAAATTCTTTAGTCTAGTCACAAATGCATCTAAACTTTCATTTTCTTTCTGATAAGCTTGCGCTGAAAACTGGTATCTTTCAAAAAATTTATTGACCTGAGGAGCAAAATATGTGGTAAGAGCCTTAATTGCAGCTTCACTTGTGTCATCTGTAGACTGCAAAGTCTTAAACACTTCCCGAACTTCCCTACCTGCTGTATGAAGTAATAATGCCTTCTTTTGTGCATCCTTCATGTTCCCTAATGCTTCTAAATAAATCTTAAATTCCTCACACCACTGTTGCCATCGTGTTGCAACAGAATTAGGCTCAGCAGTGATGCTGAAACCTAGTGGGTGTTCGATATTAAAAGGCATTTTGTTTGCTTACCTTAATAACTGTGATAGGTTAAGTTACTGTTCTGCAGTCACAAGTGTACTTCCTACCTACCTACCCAACTTTAAATTTCACCCTTTTGTGTATTTGATGAAATTCCTATTCTGCTGCTGGTAAAATCTTCATTGGGCGATTTTACTCTTGTCCCCTGATGTACATAGACCTTCTCTTGTGCTGGCCGTCCTTGTGCATAGGGTCCTATGTTTCTCCCTGCTTGCTTCTCCCTGCTTGTCCGTCGTCCTAAACGTCGCCAATGTTCGATTTTGTACTTTGGTAGGAAGTTCTATTAACCACAATAATTACCTGGAACATAGATGAACAATTGTTAGTAATTATTTCTCAGCTGATCCCATCTGATGTCGTCGATTGGGCTCGATGGGTAATAATACGTTGGTATTCTTAATAAATACATTTAATGTATAAAAGACTACATTGTGCTGTTTACTCTGTGACAGCTAACTCCCAAGTGTGTATGGAGCATCTTACACAATCTGACAAACCAAAACATTGCTAAACAAAAGAGCATCGCTCTGAAAAGACTTAAATCCTACTCCAGTACAAAATCATAAAGAATCACATTCTATCTTTGAGGTAACCAACAAATGTTTGAATCCTAATACCAAAACAAATCATTACTCTTATGTATAAAGCATAACTGTCTTATTCATGCAATATGATGCAATGTTGCGCAATACCTGCAACACTTGAAATAATATAGTACATTATAATAATACATAACATATACGTAAGTACAAGTACTAAATTGGCACCATGCCTGTTAGAGACCCTTGAGAGCCCTTTATTGTACAGTACTGTACAGTACAAACTTGAATAGCTGCTCAGGTTTGTACTCTGTAGGATTCATTTACATTTCTACCACTATCTAACCTGCTTTTTTACTTTGGGCTGTGTTTTACCTGAACAAGTAGAGGGGTTAGAAGTGTAACTCCCCTGGAAGAGCCAACTAGAGGGTACGCATCCAGTTCAAGGTACCATAGTCGACAGCTATGCAACCGATTGCGAACAAGTGAGAGGCTGCGTGATCGGTCACAAAAATCGACTTCAGCAAAATATGTAACTTGCGATTGTTTGCTTATGCCTTGCTGCTCTATATAAGAGAAAAAAAAAAAAAAAAAAAAAAAAAAAAGTGAGTGCCCTAGAAAGATTGAACTACTGTACGAGCCAGCAATCACAATATAGATTAGTAATAGCAAGCAAACATGGAAATGTTCCGAAGATATTTGCATCATCAGCATGAGTGGAAATGTTCCAAAGCTGCTTGCATCAATGTGTCATTCCAACCTTTGCTTGTCAAAGAGAATAAGAGCAAAATAGAGCCAAAAAGATCACAGGTGTAGGCTGTCGAAAAGAAAACACAGAAGAGTTCAAACTTTTGCAGTTTTCTTCATCCGCAATGAAGTGCTGGTTAACCTATTTCTTCCACTGGAAGAGAGATGGTAGGAGTGGCTTATAAGAAACTCCTATTGATGGGTTTTTAAAAACTACTTATTCAAAAGAAAACGGAAGGATAGCTATTCCGTTTTCTTTGGTTTCCTCGTCATCAGCTAGCTAATTGCAAAAACAGGAATATGGCCACTGTCTTTCAGAAACAAATATAAAAAAACCAATGCTCTTCCATAACATCATTAAACTCTGATGAAGAAACTAATCAGAGAGATAACTGAGGTTCAATTTCATATCCCCTATGGAAAGTGCTGGAATAGCATTGAAGAAATTTGTTGTAAATATGGATTGGAAATAGAATAAATAAGTTGGGGAAAATGACCCTTAAAAATAAGAAATTAAGAAAAGAATTGTGAAAAAGATAGTGGAGGCTATGGGAGAAACGAAGAAAGGGACGAAAAATTGATACTCATAGAAGTAAATGGCCCAAAGCCTTATAACAGAGAAATTTCTCTGGATTAGGCAATCCTTGTAATGAAGGCAAGGTTAAATATGCTCAAGCTGGAAGTAAATTTCAGGGGAAAATACAAATGTATGTGACCTAAGCAAAGACGAAGATGATGCGGAATACTTATTTTCATGGCCCAAATTAAGAATTTTAAAACACCAAAATTACCACAAAAGGCCGTCAAAACTGATAAGGTATTATCCCAACTGATTTCATGGTAAAAACGGATAAAATTAAAAATTAAGATCTTCAATTGAAATGTTTTTTATAGTACAAGTGAAAAATCTCAATTACAGTAATATGCATAAGCTTAGAAGCATTGCACCTATTTGTTATGTGACAGAGTGCTAGCAATTCCTTTTGCAGGTAAGCAGTTAGGAACCAGGAACCAACTTCCCATTGTTTTCTTTATTGTCAAATTCGATGTATGATGGCAATCATGCAACCACGATATGGAGAAATATTACAAATCTAAAGCAATTTGTATTTCTAAAAAAAGGCAACTAGAATCCAAATTCCGAGTCAAGTCGTCCGAAAATTTTGATAATCCTTTACAGGTATACTTGTGATTTCTAGGCATAATCTTGGGAGAGAGAGAGAGAGAGAGAGAGAGAGAGAGAGAGAGAGAGAGAGAGAGAGAGAGAGAGAGAGAGAGATTAGCAGGGAACATCATATTTTCTGTTAATCTTCTCTCTGCTCTGAGAGAGACTCAGGATCTGGAAGGCTTTCATTTCCATAATAATGTTTGACCATGTCAGCCGTCTCCATGATGAATGAAGTCTGTTCGACAAACTTGTTCTGTAGAGAGGTTGACGACTGGTGTCCAGCCTCCATATACCTTTTTCACAAGAAAGAGTCGACTGAAAAAGCCTTGGGACCCGTCGAGGACCTACTGGAGAGTGCCCTTCTCCAACATGGTCTGGACTTTGGCCTGAAGGGCCTACCCATTTGCTGATCCTATCGCAAACGAGCTCACAAGCACTGGATTATTCGTCAGTGGAGGGAGAGGTGAGGTGAACAGGACGCAATACCCTGATCGAATCACGGAGATCGTCCAAGGTCTGGCAACGAGCTGCATCCACCTGGTCCAGCAGCTTTATAGGCATCCCCCACTCGTGGACAAGCAGGGGGATAGCCTATCCTAGCATTTGCAGCTTCTGGCACCACCTCTCTGTTGCTTTCATCCACTGTTAGACTTGGTGCTTTTCCGGTCCTTGACAGGAAAGGGTTTTTTAGACACCTTTACATTCGCTGCCGTCTTACTTGTACAGGAAACGTGTTAGTTGTAGCACTTTGAGATCGGGAGTTGTAACGGCTCTCTCGACAATGTATCCTATCCTATCCCTTATCCTTCAAGACAAGGTTAACTCTTATTCGTGGTGGAAGGATAACCATGGCTTGTTATTAACACGTCCCTGATTTATGGGAACCACTATCTGAATAGATCTGCTCAGATGACCGTGAGCACATTCCTACTTGTCCGGAATGATTCGAGCTGATAGGGAAACCAAGTTTCTTCTGCCCAATTTAGCATAACCATGCTAGAAGACAGAGGTACTGTGAAAAACAGGTACCACCCTGTTTGTTCTACTTAAGCCAATACCGTGGCATTTTGGTTTGCCAATACAGAAATGTATAGTATTGTTTACTGTAAATGTAGGCTATGTCTGCGGCGAGTTGTTAAATAGTCAAGTCGTCCGAACGAAAACAGGTGGTGGTAGTGTATTACAGCCAACTCTTCATGTACTACCACCACCTGTTTTCGTTCGGATGACTTGACTATTTAACAACTCGCCACAGCAAACACTTACAGTATGGGCTAAGTTTACTGAAGTGATAGTACCGTAAATACAGTATATTACAGTATTATACGCTAGAGTATCAACGAGACAGTATTTAGATAGGAACAATAGTGTTTTGTTGTCATACTGTAAGTGTATGATGTCTACTGGGTGAAATTATAGTTGATCCGGCACAAAAATACAAGCCTTACACTGTCTACCATAGAGTATTTATTTCAATGAAGCTGAAACTAGCCGATAAGCTTTTAATCAGGGTGCAACTACCCACTGCTAGTTAGCGTGGGAGGAGCAGGGCAGGCTAGCACCCAGGGCCCCCTGTCACACCAGCACTAGCGACGAACCTTCACTTTTTAATCTGGCTCTGTGGAGTGCATAGGTGTCTCACATATGTTAACAAATCAAATAAAAATTTCTCAAACTGACCTAAAGCTAAACTTACTGTAACTTTATTTGTTCAAACACTATATCGAATTCTACACTATTTTAGGGATATCCTTTCTATGAAGCTGAAAGACGAGCCATGAGAATTTTAGTGAGGGATAACCACCCCAACCACTATCAGGCGGTATAGTGGTTTGCGGACTGTGGCCAGATGTAGCACACAGACTGCCTGGTGTCCAAATGCCGGCCACACTCCAACGTTCACTACACAAAGATAAACAGTGGAATACCCAAATATCTGGGTAAAAGGTAAACAATCAAGGATGAACTGGGCACTGGGCACCACCCCTTGATTTTATTCTGGGCAAGGGGACCCAGCTAGAACCTTACTTTCCTTTTATCTTTTCTTGAGTATATCCTCCCTCTCCACCGTATTCTGCGCCGCATTCTAAATAAATAAAGCAGTATGCTTTCCATTTATGAGTTTTTTCAAGTTTAGATAAACCTTCAGAACATTAGGAAAAAAAATTACTTTCTTAATGTTTTTAAAGGCTGGAATGTGAATCACCCTCTAGGAAAAAATATATTGAAAGAGGCTTAACAACAAAAACAAATTTATTTAAAGAAATTTAGAACAAAAATAAGTAAACTGATATGGAAATGACAAATTCGTAGATAATTTGTATTTTTCCTAACTATACAAACCTTAGCTATTTACATGGGGTAATTACTTCGGCGTAGCTGAACGACGAGCCATTAAAGTTTTAACGAGGGTTTCCTACCCCTCCGCTAGTTAGCGGGGGGTAGAGAGGGGTAGCTAGTTACCCCTCCCCCCTCATACTCACCGGAGAATACTCCACTTTACTTAGAGGTAGGACTTATCTTAGGGGACAGGGCTGGCGGGCACATAACTGTAAATAGCTAAGGTTTGTATAGATAGGCAAAATACAAATTATCTACGAATTTGTCATTTGTTCCGTAACTGAAATACAAACCACGCTATTTACATGGGGTGACTTAACCCTTAGGAAGGGTGGTAAGTCCCGGCCATACTGGCTTTGGCTTTCCCGGGGATTCCATATTCGAGCGATCAAATACTCGGACAATAGGGAATCCCTGCTCCTCGCTGGTGGCTGTGAAACTGACGTGGCCTACGTAAGGTGTGTGCGAAGGTGAAAAGTGACTTGTCCCAGGCAGTTGCCCTGGAGTCCCTCAGAAGGAAATCCAGGCTAGGACTCTCCCAATACCACCTCGTCAGGGTATGGGGACATAACAGTATTACACCTAATACTAGGAACACAGGGAAGCATGGTCTACCTGCAGTAGTTTGAGGTCAGCTGTGCAGAGAACCCAGGATGCTGCTTTCTCCGTGGGAGGAGAGGATGAAGAAGAGAATAAGGGCCAGACAGATCTTTTCATTCATGCAGACTAACACCAGGTAACAATGCCCTCAACCTTCTGTTACTTGTCCATCAAGGAGCCTGAGGTTTAGACCAGCTGTTGTGAAACCACCACAGGGCCGATAGAAACGTATCGAGCCTCCTGTGGGTCATGTCTCGCAGGTAAGGGGCTGAGAAGAAGGTCTGATGCTTCAACATCCCCGCTTGTAGGACCTGCGTCACTGAATCATGCTCCATGAAGGACAGGGCCCCTGACATCATGGGCTCTAGGGCGATGCAACGGAGAAGGGTCAGGATTCAAGGCCGGGTGTAACACCCTGCGAATCCGGGCCGAGATGGTACTCCTGGAGACCCTTCTCTTCGTTACCCAGGATCCACGAACGAGGCTTGAGCCTGGAGACGAACTGCAGCCGTTCTCTGAAGACGCCACCTCAGACTCCTTACCGACAAGGTAGGAGATGGTCTGGGTCACCTGCTAAAGGGCGAAGACTCGAACCCTGGAAGGAGTCGAACAGCGGGTCTGGCACTCCCGGACTCTGAGTCTCGGCAACAAACCTCAGGGACGAACCTGAATGTTGCCTCCCCCTAACCCCCTGAATGGGCGAAGTCGTAAGAGAGACCATGTGACTCGCTTGACTGAAGATAGGCTAGCAGGAACACTGTCTACCCAGAAAGGTGGTGATCTGGGGATTTACGCAGTGGTTCGTCAGGGGATCTCTTTAGAGACTTGAGGACTCGAACCACGTCCCAAGAAGGATTGATTGATTGATTGATTTAAAGTTTTCAGGCATCCTGACATCTGAGGTCATTGACGCCGGTAACATTTAATTTATGTATACAAAAATAAAAAATAAAGTAAAATAAAAAATAAGAGTATTCAATTAAAATCATAAAAGTTGAATGTCATAAAAGTTAAATATTTTTCAGAAGACCTGCTTCTGAAATAAATCTAAAAATGCCACTTGCATGGCAGGACACATCATTTCCAAGAATCTTGGCAAGGATGAACCTGCCACCCTCACCTCGAGCCTCAAACAAATATCTATTCCTTAAGTTGTTATAATTGGGGCATTCGGTCAACAAATGCCTTACTGTTAGAGGTACTAAACAGTCGTCAAAATACGATTGGTGTTGGCCCTTCAGCAGAAACTCGTGTGTCAACCGAGTGGGACCAATACGGAGACGACAAAGAGACGTCTCCCATTTTCGGGGCATCATATTATATCTCCAAGGAGATATGTCATTTGTTACCTCTCGCATTTTATTCCCATCTAGGCTATCCCATTGCTGTTGCCATTTATTGCAAACCAATTTCTTGATGTCAGGTAAGAAATCATTACAGGGAATGGGATACCTTCTTGGCAGCAACTCGGATGCAGCCTTCTTAGCCAGTGAATCTGCCTTCTCATTCCCAGACACACCTACATGTGCTGGAACCCAACAAAATTGAACTGTTATACCTCTCCGTCCAATAATAAAAAGCCATTCTAAAATCTTTAAAACTAGAGGGTTATTAGAATTAAAAACTTCTATAGCTTGAAGGACACTCCTTGCATCACTAAAAATTGTAAAATTACCCTCCTTCTCCAACGCTATTTTCTCAATAGCGGTTAATATGCCATACAGTTCGGCAGTAAATATGGAAGCGGTCAGAGGAAGTGCACCTCTACAATTAAAACCATTACTATGTAATCCAAATCCAACGCCAGCATCAGATTTGGAGCCATCAGTATAGATAAAAGTTGATCCTCTATGTTCTTTAACATGTTCATTAAAAAGACACCTGGCTTCTAGGTCTGACATATTCTTCTTATCTCCAATAAAATATTTACAAAATGATATCTCTGGTAACTTCCATGAAGGCGTTAATGATACCTTGAATGGAAGTACCTTATTTCTAATTATATCCAGACTATTTAATAATCGTTTCACCCGAAAGCCATAAGGTTGAGTCCCAAGAAGGAGGTCTCACCTTCGACTGAGGGCAGGATTGATTGATTGATTGATTTAAAGTTTTCAGGCATCCTGACATCTAAGGTCATTGACGCTGGTAACATTTAATTTATGTATACAAAAATAAAAAATAAAATAAAATAAAAGATAAAAGAGTATTCAATTAAAATCATAAAAGTTGAATGTCATAAATAGTTTTCAGAAGACCTGCTTCTGAAATAAATCTAAAAATGCCACTTGCATAGTAGGACACATCATTTCCAAGAATCTTGGCAAGGATGAACCTGCCACCCTCACCTCGAGCCTCAAACAAATATCTATTCCTTAAGTTGTTATAATTGGGGCATTCGGTCAACAAATGCCTCACTGTTAGAGGTACTAAACAGTCGTCACAATACAGTTGGTGTTGGCCCTTCAGCAGAAACTCGTGTCAACCGAGTGTGACCAATACGGAGACGACAAAGAGACGTCTCCCATTTTCGGGGCAACATATTATACCTTCAAGGAGATATGACATTTGTTACCTCTCGCATTTTATTCCCATCTAGGCTATCCCATTGCTGTTGCCATTTATTGCAAACCAATTTCTTGATGTCAGGTAAGAAATCATTACAGGGAATGGGATACCTTCTTGGCAGCAACTCGGATGCAGCCTTCTTAGCCAGTGAATCTGCCTTCTCATTCCCAGACACACCTACATGTGCTGGAACCCAACAAAATTGAACTGTTATACCTCTCCGTCCAATAATAAAAAGCCATTCTAAAATCTTTAAACTAGAGGGTTATTAGAATTAAAAACTTCTATAGCTTGAAGGACACTCCTTGCATCACTAAAAATTGTAAAATTACCCTCCTTCTCCAACGCTATTTTCTCAATAGCGGTTAATATGCCATACAGTTCGGCAGTAAATATGGAAGCGGAAGTGCACCTCTACAATTAAAACCATTACTATGTACAGTGGTACCTCTACATATGAATTTAATCCGTTCCAGAACCAACTTCGGATGTAGAAAATGTTTGGATGTCGAAACGAATTTTTCCATAAGAATACATTGAAATACAGTAGGATCAATCCGTGGTTGAGCCCAAAAACCTATGATAACTTCTTAATAAACTACTACACATAATTTTTCCCATGAGAATAATGAACACTAAATTAGATAATAGACATCTAAATAAGAAGAATAGACATGTAAATAAGAAGAATTAGCAAAAAAATTATAAATAAGAAACAGGTTTTAGCGTCACTTTACCTTAGAAACTCCAGCGCAGGTGTTGTTAGTCTTGCTACGCAGAGAGGAGACAGACGGGCGGCGAGAAGGTAGAGAGGTTAACTACGATAAACGTACACTACCGTAACTTATTCTAACTTACACTAAGTGAACTTTAACATAACTTAGCTTATTTTTTTTTTATTTTTATATTTTATACTTTTTTTACATTTTCTTTTTTTTCTTTTTGATGATTACGTAATTTTAATCACTTTCACTCTCTACATTTAAAATTGACTGAATTTCTTTCGCTTCACTCTTTTCCGTTTTCTTTGTTTCACTTTCTTCCGCTTCACTCTTTGCTGTTTTCTTCGAATCACTTACATCCTCTTCATCACGAGTTCGCTTCGCAGTTTTTTTAAAGAAATTATCGATAGATAATTGCTTGGTACGGCTTTTCAGAATGTTTTGAAAATGAGTTAGGCAAACATCATCGAATTGAGAAACTACACGACAAACCTGCAATTTCTTTGGATGGTATTTGTCGATGAATTCGACCACGTCTTGATATTTTCCTAACCCCTCTTTTATATGCCCCGAACCTAACACATGTTCTACCTCCTCGCTCCCTTCCTCGTCATCACTCATGTGCTCCGACATAGCATGGAGTTCCTTGAGCTCATCCGTGGTAAGTTCGTCGTGATGTTCGGCGACGAGTTCCGTAACGTCATCTGCGTCGACCTCCAGACCTATGGACTTGCCAAGGGAGACGATTTCCTCTACGGCTTCCGCTGCACCGACCACAGGATCAGGTTCAGGGTCAAAACCCTCGAAATTTCGGGGAGAAACTGCATCAGGCCACAGCTTCTTCCAGGCAGAATTGAGGGTCCGTCGAGTTAATCCCACCCAAGCCTGATCTATGATCTTCAAGCAGTGCACGATGTTGAAGTGGCCCCTCCAAAATTCACGCAAAGTTAAGTTGGTGCTTTGCGTGACATTAAAGCACTGCTTAAATAAGTGCTTGGTGTACAGCTTCTTAAAATTAGAAATGACTTGCTGGTCCATGGGCTGGAGGATAGAGGTGGTATTCGGTGGAAGATACAGCACCTTTATGAACTTGAATTCATCGAAGATATCATCTTCAAGTCCGGGGGGGTGAGCGGGTGCATTGTCAAGGCATAGCAGGCACTTTAAAGGCAATTTCTGTTCATGAAGATACTTCTTCACAGAAGGGCCGAAAACTTGGTTAACCCATTGCACAAAGAATTGCCTAGTGACCCAGGCCTTCGAGTTGGATCGCCAGAAAACATGAAGCTGATCCTTATCGACGTTGTGTGCTTTAAAGGCCCTAGGGTTCTCTGAATGGTAAACCAGTAAGGGCTTGACTTTAAAGTCCGCCGCTAGCGTTGGCACATAGGGCAAGAGTCAACCGATCCTTCATTACCTTATGCCCAGGCAATTTCTTCTCTTCGGCAGTGATGTAGGTTCGACTCGGCATCTTCTTCCAAAACAGCCCGGTTTCATCACAATTAAACACCTGCTGCTCTACGTAGCCTTCTTTCTGCACGATCTTTTCGAAGTTCTTGACAAAGTCAGCTGCAGCCTTTGTGTCCGCACTAGCAGCCTCTCCGTGGCGAACAACTGAATGAATCCCGGACCGTTTCTTAAATTTCTCGAACCAGCCACGAGATGCCTTGAAATCATCTGAGGAAGGCCTGGTTGAACTCTCCCCAGCATCACCCCCAGAGCTCTCCTCCTTCAAGTCCGTAAAGATGGCGTGCGCCTTCTCGCAGATGACGGTCTCGGTGATGGTGTCGCCAATGATCTCTCTATCCTTAATCCACACTAGTAGAAGTCATTTCATCTCTTCTATGATAGGGGTACGGCGTTTGGAAATTATGGTGATCCCCTTAGAAGGTTTCACTGCTTTAATAGCTTCCTTCTGTTTAAGGATTGTCGAGATCGTCGACATATCACGGCCATACTGTTTAGCAAGTTCACTCACGTGGACGCCACGCTCATGTTTTTCAATAATTTCCTGCTTAATTTCTAAAGAAAGCATTTCCTTCTTCCTTTTCTCACCACTACCACTACCACTGGTAAAACTAAGCCTTTTAGGACCCATACTTTACGTAAATTACCGTTAAAGGATGCACGTAAAAAATCACGATTAAAACAGAGTTAATAGCAGAACGCACAGAGCACAACCGCAAGAAGCCGACGAGAACAGAGGACTGACCAAAGACCCGCTAATTGAGCGTCCCTCCGAGGTCGATGTGCTGCCTTCTATCGGTGGAAATAAAAAACACTTCAGGCGCTATGAGCACTGACTACGCGTACGAGTATTGTTTACTTCGGGTGTCGAAAAAAACATTCGGGTGTAGAGTCGGAACGTGTTCGAATTGTACTTCGCGTGTCGAAAAATTCAGATACAACCGTACGACGAAAATTGCTTACTTCGTGTGTCGAAATAAAATTCGGGTGTAGAGTCAAAAATTTGCTCGAATTTTACTTCGGATGTTGGAAAATTCGGATGTAGATACGTTCGGATGTAGAGGTTCCACTGTACTCCAAATCCAACGCCAGCATCAGATTTGGAGCCATCAGTATAGATAAAAGTTGATCCTCTATGTTCTTTAACATGTTCATTAAAAAGAGACCTGACTTCTTGGTCTGACATATTCTTCTTATCTCCAATAAAATATTTACAAAAAGATATCTCTGGTAACTTCCATGGAGGCGTTGATGATACCTTGAATGGAAGTACCTTATTTCTAATTATATCCAGACTATTTAATAATAGTTTCACCCGAAAGCCATAAGGTTGAGGAGATTTTGGGTGCAACTCAAAGTATGATGCGTGTCTTACAAGGCTTGCAGTCTGAAAGGCTAGAGAGTTAGGGAGTCTTTGCAATCTAAACCAGTACCGAATAATGGAAGACATTCGGTAAAGGTCTAGAGGTAACTCTCCAGCATCAACAAGGAGACTTGGGATAGGCGAGGTTTTAAAATCTCCTGTAGACAATCTAATACCTATCAACTTTGGAAGGGTAACAGATCAGATTTGACCTGGAACAACTATACTCAGCTTCGAGCTTTTGCTCAGAGAGTTTATGCCTCAACTGAAAAGGAGTACAATTTAACCATAAAAGAAACACTTTCTGGTACAACTCAGGAACATAAATGGTGGTCTACCCTTAAATCTGCACTCTTTGGTGTAGATGCAACAGTTCCTCCTTTACTTAAACCAGATGGTTCAGTCACTCACTGTCCAAAGGAAAAGGCAACCCTTTTGGCTGATGTTTTTGACAGTAAACAGAATAATGAAAAACTTGAACTTCCTCATTCCTGTTTTCCTGAGGCTAAACTAACTAGTTTAGCTTTTCGATCTCGTGAGATTAAAGCTCTGTTGATGGACCTTGATGCTTATGGAGGTGTTGACCCAAATGGTATTTTTCCTTTGTTTTTTATAAAGACAGCAGATTTCTTAGCTCCAAAGTTATCTGTTATTTTGCGCAAGTTAGCAAGAAGAGGAGCTTTTAGTACTAGTTGGAGAATTGGAAATGTTACTCCTCTATGTAAATGTGTTTGTGGTAGCTCAAGTCCCACTGATTACCGCCCAATTTCCATAACTCCCATATTATCTAAAGTTTTTGAACGTCTTCTGGCAAAACGTCTTAATAGGTTTGCTGAAGGTAATCATCTACTCCCTAGTTTGCAATTTAGTTTTCGTAAAGGCCTTGGAGCATGTGATGCCCTTCTTACAATCTCCAATGCTGTACAGAAATCCCTTGATTGTGGTCGGGAAGTTCGTATGATTGGCCTTGATTTTAGTGCTGCCTTTGACCGTGTTAATCATGAGGCCCTTGTTTTCAAACTGAAACAGTTGGGAGTGGGTGGGTCGTTTCTTAGCATTATTATTGATTTTTTAAGTAATAGATCTCAAAGAGTTGTTGTTGATGGGCACCATAGTGATTATAGGAATGTAATATCAGGTGTTCCACAGGGTAGTGTTCTTGGCCCATTACTTTTCATACTATATACACATGACATGTGGTTTGGCCTAGAAAACAAGCTTGTTGCATATGCAGATGATGCTACTCTCTTTGCATCAATTCCATCCCCTGAATGTAGATATAGGGTTGGTGAATCCCTTAATAGAGATTTAGCTAGAATTAGTGCATGGTGCAAATTATGGGGTATGAAGTTGAATCCTAACAAAACTCAAAGTATGATTGTAAGTAGGTCAAGGACGGTGGTTCCTCAACATCCGGATCTCATTATTGATAATGTTTCTTTAAATATGTATGACTCTTTCAAAATTTTAGGTGTGATTCTCGACAGTAAATTTACTTTTGAGAAACATATAAGGTCTGTGTCTTCTTCAATGTCACAAAAAAATAGGCTTATTGAGAAAGTCTTTCAAGATTTTCGGTGATCAATCTATTCTGAAGAAGTGTTTTAATTCTTTCTTTCTACCTTGTTTTGAGTATTGTTCTCCTGTCTGGTGTTCAGCTGCTGATTCTCATCTTAATTTGTTGGACAGAAACTTACGGTCTATTAAATTTCTTATTCCTGATCTAGATATTAATCTCTGGCACCGTCGTTCAATTAGTTCATTATGCATGTTGCATAAGATTTTTCACAACTCTGACCATCCTTTACGTTCAGATCTCCCTGGACAATTCTATCCTGTTCGTAATACTAGGCAGGCAGTTAATTCTAATAGCCAGGCCTTCTCCATCACGAGGCTCAATACTACGCAGTACTCTAGAAGTTTTATTCCAGCTGTGACCAACTTGTGGAATGATCTTCCTAATCGGGTGGTTGAATCAGTAGAACTTCAAAAGTTCAAAGTTGGAGCAAATGCTTTTTTGTTGACCAGGCGGACATAGTCTTTTTATAGTTTATTTATGATATATTTGTTTTTGATGTTGTTGATAGTTTATTATATGACATGTCTGTTTTGACGTTGTTTCTTATTTTAGAATGATTTATTGTTAATTTGTTCTCTTCATTTATTTATTTCCTTATTTCCTTTCCTCACTGGGCTATTTTTCCCTGTTGGAGCCCCTGGGCTTATAGCATCTTGCTTTTCCAACTAGGGTTATAACTTGAATAGTAATAATAATAATAATAATGATGTATCGAGTATAATATTTTTAAGCGGCTTGGGGTGGCTGAAGAATATATTTCACATCCATAACTAATTTTGGAAAAAATTAAGGCCTTGTATAATTTTAGAATAGTATTGCGGTCTGCCCCCCATGATGTATGGGACAATACTTTTAAGATGTTCAGAGCTTCAACACATTTAGCTTTTAACGCTTTTAAGTGAGAAACCCATGTAAGCCTACAATCAAATATCAAACCTAAAAATTTAGCTTCACTTGCACATGGTATCCGTTGACCTTTAATGTATATATCCGGGTCTGGATGTACTGTACTCCCCGGATACGACAAAAATGGACAATGGTAGTTTTACTTGTCGAGAACTTAAATCCATTCATGTTAACCCACTGGATAATTTTATCAATAGAGAGTTGGATTTTTCTTTCAACCATTGCCATTCTAGTGCCAGCAAATGATATTGAGAGATCATCCACAAATAATGTTGAGAGAACATCCCAGGGAATGACTGAGGATATCCCATTAATTGCTAGTGCAAACAGGGTTACACTCAGCACACTCCCCTGAGGAACTCCTTCTTCCTGACACTTACTCTCTGATAGAGTTTCCCCCACTCTCACTTGAAAAACTCTATGCGAAAGAAATGAATGAATAAATAGTGGTAGTTCTCCTTTTAATCCTAGTTCATGAATTGTTTTAAGTATACCATATCTCCATGTGGTATCATATGCCTTTTCAAGGTCGAAAAAAACTGTCACATGGTGCTGTTTGGAAGCAAAGGCTTCACAAATAGAGGACTCAAGTCTTATTAACACATCAGTTGTTGAGTGCATTTTTCTGAATCCACATTGAATCGGTGATAAAATACCCTTCTTTTCAAGGTACCACATCAACCTTACATTGACCATCTTCTCCATGATTTTACATAAACACGAAGTCAATGCAATAGGTCGATAGCTTGCTGCTAAAAACTTGTCCTTACCGGGTTTTAAAAAGGCTAAAATAATGGCTAGTTCCCAAACACTTGGGTAACTATGATCATGCCATATTCTATTAATAATACTTAAAATAAATAACTTTGTATTAAAATGTACATGTTTAACTTTTGCATATGGAATTCCATCGGATCCAGGAGCTGTATTGTTGCAAGTAGCGAGTGCGGAATCAAGTTCTCTTTCAGTATAAGTAGAATTATATGATTCTTCCCTTCCTGTTGCAAAATTTAAAATTTTCTTTTCTTCAATGCTCCTGTACTGGTGACCAGGAGCTGCTACACTCTTGCACGATATATTTGAAAAATGGTCAGCCAGGGCATTGCTAACTTCATTTCCTTCAGTCACAAACTGACCATTCACTTTCAACACTGGTGGTGGGTTCGGAGTAAATTTGCCTGCAATTTTTTTCTATTTTCCTCCATACAGAAGATGGTGGTGTTATACTATTAATGGAGGAAACAAAAGGCACCCAAGATTGGCGTCTAGCTTCTTTCACGGCACGACGGAACTGTGCTCTACACTTTTTGTATGATATCAAATTTTCATCAGTACGGCGTCTACGCAATCTAGTCAGGGATTTTCTGGTGGCTCTGTGCAAGGCTGTTAATTCTGAGGACCACCACGGGACTGGTCGTCTTTTGAATAGTCCTGTGGTTTTGGGAATCGAATTGATTCCTGCTGTATGAAGAGTTCAATTCAGTAGGTCTATGGCATCAACAATACTTTCAAACTGTTCTGCTCTCCCTTCGATTTCACTTACCTCAGAAAATTTAACCCAGTCTGCCTTGTCTAGATTCCAACGTGGTGATCTTTGCAAAGGCAGACCCTTGTTGGTGTTTATAATGATTGGTGCATGATCATTAGTATGCCAATCATCTAATGTCCTCCAATCAAAATCAAGAAGGCAGTTAGAGCTTGCAATTGAAAGGTCAATGCATGACAAAGTACCTGTCTGAACATGGAAGTGCGTGGGCTCTCCTGTATTAAGGAGTCCCACATCCTCATTCTCCACAATTGATGAGATAAAATTGCCCCTTGTGTTGGCCAAAACATCACCCCATAAAGGATGTCTACCATTCATATCTCCCAGTAAGAGAAAATGTTGAGGGAGTTGTTGAATGACCTCTGCTAAATCATCATATAAAATATTATCATTTGGAGTTAAGTACAGAGAGCATATTGTATATTTTCTCCCTATATCAATTTGTACAACTGCCTGCAGGGTTGTATGTATAGACATAGGTATTTGGGGAACATCTCGACGAATGTACATGAGACTTCCGCCATGGCTACCTGCTTGTTGATTATATGGTGTTCTATAGCTAACATACTCTCGAGGACTAGGAGTGTTAGAATCAAGCATACTTTCCTGTAGACATACAATTATGGGGGAATGCTCATGAATTAGGAGCTTAAGTTCTTCATATTTCGCCCCCAAACCCTGACAGTTCCATTGCAAAATGGAGGAGAAAACTATGGATTATTTCTGGAAGACATCTTGGATGAGGTCTTCCCATTAGCAGTTTTTAATCTAACATTATTACCAGTAGGTTTCTTCAGAGGTGGTCTTGTTATGTTGGGTTTTACGTTTGTGTTTTTCTTTGTATCCTTTTGATCTATTTGTTGAGGTGGATGGTGGACCTCAACTTGAATTTCTTATTTATTCAGTTTATCTTCTGGTTCATTAGAAACATCAACAGACAAAACATCAAATTTATTTGATGTCATAACCTTAACGTTTCTAATGGAGGGTGGAGAGAGAGATGGAGGTCTCTCTCTTTTACGATTAATAGATGGTGGGATTCGAGGTTTTTGCACCTTTCCCACAACAGGTGCATCAGGTAAGTTAGTCTTAAGTGGAACCTCCATCAGATCAGGCAAGGACATGGCCTGAGAGAGGTTTGTATTATTTTTTGTAATGGCGGCTGAAGGCTGTACAGCAATGGGCAATGACCTAGTGTTAATACACCGTGGTAAAGCCTCAGGAGGTAATATGGTTACCTCGTTATTTGACATTTTGTCAGATAGTATACTTTTTTTTGAGCTATTGGCAGCGCTAGGTTGGTTTGATTTTAATGCCTTAGCATATGTATTTGATTTATTTAATAGTCTTTTGGCATGGGTCACACTTATATGTTCTAAGTTTGATTTGTTGAGGGCAGCTTCCTCCAACTTATATAGCTCGCAGCTCTTGTCTGTGGATTTGTGATTCGAGCTACAATTTAAACACCTGGCTCGAAGTGCACACTCTCCATGGTAAGATTTGGAGCAAATACCACACATCTTCTCATTTTTGCAAACTTTGGACGGGTGCCCAAATTTAAAACAATTAAAGCATTGCAATGGCTTCTGATTGAAGGGTCTTACTTTAATCCTTTTGTTCTCGATAATAATATGAAAAGGTACATCAGCATCCTGGAACGTAAGGATTATCATTGATGTACCTGAGACTTTGTGAACTTTCCATACATTTAATGGACACATGGCCAGTATCTCCTCCTCTGTAAAATCATATAGATCTCTGTTAAAAACTACGCCCCTTCCGTAGCTAAAATTTAGGTGGGGTTTGACATCTAACTTAATGTCATAATTACTTATTTTCATATTGGACAATATTACCGACTGTGTACTGGATTTGGCATGGATAAGGAAACTATTTTTTCCAAAACGAGATATATCGCCTGGTGCAATAGTTCCTACTTTTTTCTGAATCAATTTGCATATTTTAAAATAATTCCCTGTAACCCCCTTTGATTCAGCTATAAGCCACATCGGTGGTTTTGGATTTCTCTGGGAGGGCATAACTAAATTAGCGTCTTTTTCCAACCAATCGGTAGGCCTATACACATCCAAATCTTTTGGTACCTTATCGCAGAGAGCAGCCGCGACATTCAAGTTATTAATTTTAATATTATTCAAGTTACTTATTGCACTAAAGGCTTCATCATAACTACTATAAGATATCCATGAATCCCAAGTTTCAGCTTCAAGTTTCATCCTTATTTCTTTTATGCATCCATAGCATTCAAATGCTTTACATAGATCATCATAATTTGTCTCTATTGAAATTTGTGTAACATGAAGGAATCGAAGTTTCCTCGTGTTACCCAAATTACTCGATTTTGAAATATCAGTAGAATGGTCCTTTCCCATTCCGAGGTCATCAACAGAGCTTTCCCTTATCACATTAGCAGAGGTCGTCAAAAGTGCCGGGGGAGAGTCAGCGTATCCAGGGGATGGGGGTTCGTTACTTATAGAATCCATTAGACGAAAGAGAGAGAAAAGGGTTAGTTTGATGTACCTGCTCGAGAATGTTAGGCCATCACACGTCAGAAAGGAAATTTGCACTCTCCACTATCGGCACAATGAGAGTATACTTCCCAGATGGTCCACTCCATACCCTACCCGAAGGATAGCATCAAAACAGATATAGAGGCACAGGTGTAAGCTGAACCCGCCTGTTAGGACTGAGACCAAGAAATTATGGAATCATCCTCCCCATATCTGTAATGACGGGCTTCTGGCCAAAAGCCGAGAGTCCTTCCCCAAGCATTGGATCCCCTGGATTCTGAAGACTCAACACTTGAGAATAGTTCCGCCAAAAAGGTCCAAACCATCTTCAGGATGGCTGAAATCATGCAATACTCTCACATATAGCTTTGAATGCAAACACCTCCCAACCGTGATACCTCCTCCCACTCATCAAAGCAGGCAGCAATAAATGATGAATGAACATCCCCACCGGGGCTACAATGGATGTAGAAACATCCAAGCCATAGGAAAAAAAAAAATAAAAAAATAATAAATATATATGTACATAATATATACACATATATAGTGAGGGAAATTTTTCTCATAGAGTTTGGAAAGCAAGACGAAAGAAAGTTTATGAAATTAGGATAATGTCGAAGTAATATTGAGAAAAAGAAAAAGGTGAAAGAGAGAAATTTAGATTCGAACTAGGGGAGCAATTTCCCCAAGTTCGAGAGCCCTCTTGCCCGTCATCAGGTTTCAGCATGGGAATGAAATGCCGTGCTGAGGCTCAATGACTTCATCAAGACATTCTCTCATCAAGAGGGCTGAGGGCAGGAGAGGACAAGGCTTCGTATGAAAAGGAAGAGTTCCAGCGAGGGAGAAATGTTTGTCCCTAGAGCCTGGAGGCAAGACCTAAGGCTGAGGGATAGTCTTTCACGGTCGAAACTGAAAGGCACATTTATCCCGCAATCCCACTAGGGGCTCCGCTATTGCTGGAAGCGGCATCGTGTGGAGGGATGACCTCTCCCCGACACCGGCCACAGAAACTCGCTCTTTCGCCTGGGAGACTACTGCGGAAGACTTGCGCAGGTGTCCAGGCCTCCTTTTCGCCACTTGTTGCGAAAATTCTCTCTTTTTGAGGAGATGCTGGATAGACTCCCGGCGGAAGTTGGAACAAGCTACGGAAGCAAACACATCAATGGTGTCCCACCGTTGTTGGAAGGCATCCTACCAGAGGGCCTTGGGATCCGTGACCGGGGAGCAGTACAGCGGGAGCTTGCAGCTCAGTGGTGTAGCGAACCGGTCCACAGAGGGAGCCCCACCGAGTTAGGACTTTGTAGGCTACTTGAGGATCCAAAGACCACTCGGAATGTGGTGTCCGTGTCACACTGCTCAGACTGTCGGCGAACCCATTCCTTTGCCTGGAATCAAGCGAGCTGCTAAGGAGATCAAGGGGGACTCGGACCATCCCGGTATCTCTACCGCAGGATGGGATGGTTGTACTGAAAAGTACCTCCTTGTCTGGGCCAGAAAACCATCACTGTGGTGTTGTTGATCCCCATAACCACAGAGTAGTCCACCAGGCTAGGTGGAGCTACTGAAGTGCCAGAAACACGGTTTCCATCTCTAGTAATCTAGAGAAGGTTCTTCCTGGTTCTGACCACCGGCCTGAGGACCCGTGGATCAGAACGTGGGACCCCCCTTTCTTTGACGCATCCGAAAACAGCATCAAATTGGGGGAAGGACGAGAAGGATCACTCCCTATTGAAGATCCTCGTCTGCTTCCCACCCCTATGGGTCCGTTTGTACCGGTTGTCCCCTAGGGGTCCCGGCGTCTGGGGAGACGTGCCCCGGACTCCCCCGCGCCCCGAGTCGCCACTGGAGAGAACTCATCCTGAGGCGACTGTGGAAACCAGACGGGCCAGGGAGGAGAGACGAAACAACCTTGGGTTGGAGGGTCTTCTCGTGTGGGGAAAGGTCTCGCGACCTTCCTCCGCCTTGGTACCCTGTTGCCTGAAGGGAAGGCTTCGGGAGATTGGAGCCTAAGACCAGGCTAGGTATACCAGATTCTGAGAGGGCTGCGGGGAGGACTCCTCGAGGACCACCATGATCTTTAGAACTTGGCAAAGTCCGAGGAGCTTGTCCCGATGACGAAGAAGGGATGCCTTCGAGTCTGCTAGGGTCGGCCAGTCACTCAGGAAACGGAGTGGACGGATGCCGATCCTGAGAGCCCGTGAAGAGATCAGAGTGGAAGTATCGGTGAACTGTTGAGGTGCTGTGGAGAGGCCGAAGCACAGCCCTTGAACTGGTATATCCGCCTTCCAGGCCAACTCCAAAGTACTTCCTTGAAGATGGGTGAACCGGGACCGAAAGTACGAGCCCCACCGGACCAGTGTACACATGAAGTCTTGTGGTTTCACCGCAAAGCTGACCGCGTCTGCTGTCGCTATGCTGAACGGAAACTGTTTGACAACCCTGTACAGAGTCGAGAAGGGAAGGAGACGATTAAGGAGGCCTCGGAACCCGTTCGCCACCTCTTGGAGGGAGCGTATCTCCGACATGGACTGGACTTCCGCCCGGAGGGCCCGTCCCCTCACCGACCCCTACCCAGGGAGGAAGGAGGGGCTCGATACCGACCGGGACTGTTGAAGGAGACAAGCTCGGAGAGCTGGCCGTCGGCCTAGTCTCTGGCGCTCTCCATTCTCTGAGACCAGGGCAAGCTGCACTGGCGAGGCTCTTTCTGGGGAGACTCGTAGACATGTCCCAAGGGTCCAACTGAATCCTGTCGGATCCTTGCGGAAGACTGGGCCTTAGGATCCCTCCTAGGAGAGAAACAGTACCCCAGCGATGAAGGATGTAAGGCTTTCGCCTCCTCCACACGATAGGACTTTCAGGAAGAGGCGGGGATTCTCCCTATGGAGTGAAGGGGGAGAGGACCGGGTCTTCTGACCCTCCTGGGGTTGGGTAATGCTCATCCGCAGGGGAGGGGAGATGAAGTCTGAGAAGGGCTCATTGCCTGCGTAAGGACTCGCGAAGGGACAGGATAGTCCTTGGGGGAGATACCACGCCAGGGATTCCTCTCACCCCCTTCAGGGGGAGAGGAAGCTGCTACTGATTAGTGACCCCAGTCAGAAGGCACAGGCTCATCGCCTGCATGAGCGCTCTGTCGACAGCATCCCACCAGGGATGCCGACCAACCCTCGCGCTGACAGGGAGTCCCTCTGGAGGGAAGGGGATCGTTCGATCCTCTGGGGGAGTTGACACGAGGGTTTGCCTGTAGAGAATCTGCAATGAAGGGAGAAGAGACCTTTCACCTGTCCGGAAACCTCCCCCCCCTCCGGAGAGGGCGCTGCTCTGCGCTGCGGGGGAGGGAAACGCGGAGGTGGCCTGACCGCCATAATCAGGGCGAGGTTGCGTCGGAGAACGGTGCGCCGATTACGCTGACGATTGCGCGAAAAGCACAGATCTGGGTAGAGCGTGAATAAAACATGTGTAGCAGTATAACCGCGCCCGCATGCATGCGTGAGCGTGGGCATATCGGCGCCCGCGTGAACGATCCCCGCGCTTCCGTGCGTATGAAGATTGCTGCTGCTTGCGCGTGAAAGATCGTGGGCGATAGCGAGGGAAACCATCCCACGCGCGAACGATCTCGACGACAAAAGATCGCCGGTGCTTGCGCCGTCGGCGATTGCGTGTGGGAAACCATCCCACGCGCGGAGGAAATAACACTGACAATCTTCGGCGCTTACGCGAGAACAAAGATCGTCGGCACTAGCGCGAGAGAAGATCGTAGGAGACAGTGAGCGGGAAACCATTGGTGCCCGTGTGCGAATGATCTCCAACTATGTGAGAGGATCGTAGGCGATTCGCGCAAGCACGGACGATCTTCGACGCTCACGCATGCGAAGATTGTCGGCGCTCGCACGCGAGAGAAGATAGTTGGCGATCGCGAGTGGGAAAACCTCGGTGCCCGCGCGCGGACGATCTACGACGATCGCGAGTGGGAAACTGCGCGCGGATGATCCGTGCGATGATCGCGTGAGCCTCAATGGTCGCGCGCGGGAAACCATCCCGCGCACGGAACGATCTTCGGCGCTTACGCGTACTGTGAAGATCGTCGGCGCTCGCGCGCCTAGCGCCGGATCCGAAGATCGGCGGCTAAGGGCCGTCGACTATCGCGTGCGGAGAATCGCGCGCGGACGGCCTCGTTGTCGTGCGCGGGAAACCATCCCGCGCACAGAACGAACATCGAAGCTTATGCGTACTATGAAGATCATCAGAGCTTGCGCGCTTAGCGCCGGATCCGAAGAACGCCGGCTAACGGCCGTCGACGATCGCGTGCGGAGAACCACACGCGGACGGCCTCGTTGTCGCACGCGGGAAACCATCCCGCGCACAGACCGATCTTTGGCGCTTACGCGCACTAAGAAAATCGTTAGCGCTTGCGCGCCTAGCGCTGAATCCGAAGATCGCCGGCTAACGATCTTCGATGATTGCGCACGGAAAAACCGCGAGCGGAAGGGCCTCGAAGATCGCGCGCTGCCGATCTTCAGCACTTACACGTTAGCGCGTATCAGAAGATCGTCGGCTAACGATCCTCGACGATCGCAAGCAGCAAATCCGCGGAAGGGTCTCGAAGATCGCGCGCGGGCGGCCTTCAGCGCTTATGCGCGAGTGAAGATCGTAGGCCCCTGTGCAACAGAAGATCGTCGGAGAGCGCGCGCTTGGTTGAAGGATCGGCTAACTCGTAGATCAGGAACTGGGATGTGTCCCTAAAAGGGAGAGCATCCCCTGAAGAGGACCAAGAGGTCTACTTCAGTGCCGACGATCAACTGAGGTACTGCTAAACACTCAGAGGAGTGGTCTTTGTGAGGTACCTTTCCCGCGAACGGGAGAGGTGTCCTTCGCAGAAGAGACTTGGACACACCGTAGGCTGAACCGCTGGTGAGCACCTGTGCGCTATCTCAGAACCCCAACGATGTGCGCAAATGCACAGGGAACGTTGGTAGCAGCCTAACTGAATACTGGAACAGGGTGACTCTGAAGGCAGTCTCAGGAACAGCAGGAACAGCAGTCGAGTGCTAGCGCGTAAGGGAACGTTGGCGCGCAGGGGATACCTGGCACTTAAGGGACTTACTCAAGGTGTGAGAAAGTCTCTCCTGCCCCGAAGGGAGGAGCCCGTTAGATAACGGGGGCGTGGGCGCCCAAGGCGCGTCTGCAGTCAGGAACGGATACAGCAGGCAACAGGTACACTGAGGGACGAGAGACCAAGGGTCTAACATAGCCTGAGTAGCAACGCCCCGAGGGGATTAGTTGCAAGACCCCGAAGGGTCAGCGCAACGAGAAACCGAAGTTTCTCCGTCACTAATCACCGAAGTGTAGAAGTGACTAAAGTTACGAGAGCCCGAGGGAACTGCGTAACTAAAGCTCTGAGACCCCGAAGGGTCAGGGAAAAAGAGAAACCGAAGTTTCCCTGTCACTAAACACCGAAGTGCTAGTAACTGAACAGCAAGATGTTGACAACAGGAACAATCCTCCGAAGAGGAGTCTCTATGAGTGGCCTCTCTCGCGAACGAGAGAGGTGAGCACTTCGTAGAACAGACTGGTGATGGAGCCCCGAAAGGCCGTGAGATCAGCTGACGTAAACAGGAACAATCCTCCAAAGAGGAGTCTCTGTGAGTGTCCTCTCACGCGAACGGGAGGGGACACTTCGTAGAAGAGACAAAAGGAGCAACCCTTAGTGCGGTCTCCCTCGCGAACGAGAGAGGGCCAGACTGATCTTGCAGCTGCTCAGCCCCTTGAGCGTAGCTACAGAAGCGACCGCTCAGCCCGGAGAGCATAGTCGCTAGTACCATGGTCTAGCCTTGCAACCGCTCAGCCCCTTGAGCAAGTCACAAGGGCGGCCGCTCAGCCCCAAGAGCATAATCGCCTAAGGACCAGGGAAAAGTAAAAAAAGGGAAGTTAACTAACTACCCTGGAGGCGAACCTCCTTATCGTTCTAGGATGCAATGAAGAGCTGGCAGTAGTCACGGGGGAACTTCTAAGAGAAGCAAACGCCCCTGACGATTGCCTCGAGAGACGGCGGAGAAGCCGACTCCATAGGATAAACAGGACAGCTCTGCTTCGAAGGCACACACAACAGGCACGAAGAAACAGCATCGTAAACTGGAAAATAAAAAAGAATAATTATCTAACAGAAATACCCCCGGGTGAAACTCCGAAGAGAACCCCCGAGGGAAAGAACATAAGAACGAAAGAAGGTATGCGCCCCCCTCCCCCACCCGGCATGCCCGGGTGAGGGGGGAGGACAAAAAGTTAACAAAACAGAATTATAACATTATGCAACTGACTTTGAATGTTCCAAGGATCACCGAACCCCGAAGGGACGTGAGCCCTGAGCTGAAAAGTTAAAACACAATTATATTCATAAAATTAATTGAGACAAATAAAACGAAATAGCGACTCGGTCCTGAGAAGCTATCGTAGGCGTAGTACGGAGTAAGAGGTGATCGACCTCAAGAGAAGGGCCGGGCTCCACGAAGGCAACCATGGTGGCCTAGGAGTGAAAGGCCGTGATCAAGAAAAGATCGTGGTGGCCTGGCAAGCCGGCGATCACTCTCGTAGAAGTACACAACACACACCGCACAACACCGAAAGCAAAGGAAACTTACTATTTTCTATACACAAAAATATATATAAACATCAATAATGTTTAAATATATCATGTATAAGAAAAGCTAAGTTAAAAAGACAAAACAATAATGGCCGTCAAGTGAGGATGGGAGCGGAGACTTCCGATCACCATCCAAGCCAAAAGTAAAGTGGAGTATTCTCCGGTGTGTGTGAGGGGGGAGGGGTAGCTAGCTACCACTCCCTACCCCCCGCTAACTAGCGGAGGGGTAGGAAACCCTCGTTAAAACTTTTATGGCTCGTCGTTCAGCTACGCCGAAGTAATTACCCCATGTAAATAGCGTGGTTTGCATTTCAGTTACGGAATAAATACAGGTTTACAAAACTAGAGGGAGAGACATAAATATCTCCATACAGAACCTCTCAAGAATTAATCTGCTACGCATTTATATATATATATATATATATATATATATATATATATATATATATATATATATATATATATATATATATATATATATATATATATATATATATATATATATATATATACATATATATATACATATATACATATATACACACATATATATATATATATATATATATATATATATATATATATATATATATATATATACACATATATATATACATATATATATAACGGATTTTGAGCGAAGCGAAAAATCTATTTTTGGGTAAGATGGCCATGTCGTCCTGATGGAAGTTCCTCTAAGGTAGCTTCCTAGGGTATATTACAACTACAGCAATATTCCCAGAGAATTTACCTTAAGGTACCCAGAATTCTAACTCCTGGAGCGAATATCCCTAATAAAAGAACCTGGGATATCGTATAAATCAGAGGACGTATTCTTGACACGCCACATGGCAATCTGTACCCCGAACAGAGTTAACACTTCGTAGGGGTCAAATGGCAAGAAAACGAAAACGAGAAAGAAAAGGGGAGAGCCGTTCGTAAGGCCCTCTCTTCTCCCGTTTCGTAAGCGTGCCCTGCGCCGATTCTGGCGCCATCTGCATTCCTTGTAGCGAAACACGAGGTGCTACAGATACTGTATGTAGGGAGGGGTCCTACGGCCCTTTCATAGAAAGGGAAGGGCGGGTCCATCAGGACAACATGGCCATCTTACCCAAAAATAGATTTTTCGCTTCGCTCAAAATCCGTTTTTTGGGCTCAAGCCATGTCGTCCTGATGGAAGTATACCAGAGCATTACTGTATCTGTGGATTCTCAAAATGTGCCGTACTCCTCAGAAGTATTTCCCCCAGTCGACGCGACCTAGAGACCTAAGATGTTACCGTCATACATCTTTTCAACTAATCATAAACCATGATAGAGCTTCCTGCCACCAACAGGGAAGAGTCTTACTAGACTCTGGGAAAGTCTCGAAGAGTACATATATCTAAGTATGAACCCCAGGCAAGCGAGTATAGTGGTCTCACCCCATACTAGGTAAAGCGAAGTTCGAAAAGAATCACTGTGTCAATATGAAATATCGACCAGTCCTCCGCTCAAAACACGTATTGGACAAAGGTTTATATCCGCTTAGGAGGAAACTCGTAAATCCGCCACCATCCCTTTATGGGATGGAGTCCTCCAGCTAAGGGAAAGCATAAACCAATGCAATATTAGCTTGCATAAGGGAACATTCTATTAGAATTATCCCCGGGTAAATATACATAGAATGAATGCTTACAGGTGAAGGAGACGCAAGGTTCTCAAGAACCAGTTTATTGACAGACAATAAACAAACAGGTTAACCACACTCATATATATATATATCTATATATAAGAGGAGGATAACCAAAACTTTAAGCATTAGTATGATAGTAAACAGAAACTTGTTTGTCTGAAAGAAAAACATTGGAGCCACTTTTAAGATACCAAAGTATCAAAGTCAAAAGTCTGTATTACTAATCAGCCACATTAGCGTTAGAAACGCTCGGCACGCATGTTTGCACTTATGCTAGGTTCACCTTTGAAAGTGGAACAGTCAACGTGGGTCACCCAGTACCCTCACATAGTTTGTAGTACAGCATGTGACTACATACTCACCCTGGAATTAATTGTCCCAATTAAGCTACTGTTCCTCGCAGAGTTAAACAGCAGGGTTAACGACGCAACCCACTGCTACCACAGAACCTCTTAGTTGCTGCACTTGCTTCGCATAGTGATGAAAGAACACTCTGGAAGACTTCCAGCCAGTGTACGAACGAAGATGTTCAAAATCCCTACAACTAAAGAAGTTTAAGGATGAATCAACTTTCCTCGGATCGTGACCTGTGGGTGAACAGTCAGGATCCGCTCTGCGAATAAGATATGTGATTTTCGCCCTGAGTTGTTTCAGTGATAAAATTTGAGCCTGACGTTTCTCCCCTGACCAGTTGGCCACCCTTGAAGTCTGAAGTTCTACGAAGATAGACCTTTAGGCATTCTACTGGACATAGAGATGCATCTTCTTTCAGAGGGCAGATTCTTCAGGGACCCCACCTGATGGTGGGTAACTCGTTCTTGGTGAGAAACGTAGGATCCGGAAACAGGTTCAGTTCACCCATCCAAGAACTGAACACGACCTTCCTCTCTCGAGAGGGGTATGATCTCACTAACCCTGGCCCCGGACGCGAGTGCAAAAAGGAGGATAACTTATGGGTCAAATCCTTTAACGCACACTCCTTATTGTTCAACAGCGAAGCAAAATGAAGAACTTTTCTAAAGACCATGAATTGGGCTTTGGAGGTGCTAAAGGTCTGAGCCTAGCGCAGGCTTTCGGAACTTTTATAAAAGATCTCGTTAGCGAGGTCGACCTGGAAGGCATATAGAATGGGTCTTGTCAAAGAAGACCTACATTTTAAAATCGTGTTAGCTACCGATCCATAACCATGGAGATGGATGAAGAAAGATAAGCAGAAGTCCGTCGTGATCTCCTGCGGATTCTTCGCCTGACAAAGGCTACCCATTCTCTCCAAGATGACTCATATTGCCTTTTAAAAGGTTTGCACTTATAATCCTCTAGGAAGTCTATGCTGGCTTTCGAAATCCCGAAACACTTTCTCACCTGTTAAGGAAAGAAAATCATGAGCTGCTGGGTCCGTGTTTTCTGTAATGAAGCGCAGACAATTGACTTCTGGACTCACTGGGTCAGAACTGGATCTGGTAGCGGTAGAAACTCCAACCGTAGCTCCAATGCCAGAGGGAACCACACACTGTTCGGCCACTTGTGGGCCACTACTGCCGCTACTCCCTTAAATGATCTCAGTTTGTTGAGGACCCTCAACATAAGGTTGTGAGGAGGGAACAGATAAATCCTGAACCATCTGTTCCAGTCGAGGGACATCGCGTCCACTGCTTCCGCCAAGGGGTCCTCGTACGGGGACACATACAGGGGCAACTTCTTGTTGTCTTTCGTCGCAAAGAGGTCTAGCTGCAGTTCTGGGACTTGACTCAGAATGAAAGAGAATGATCCTGCGTCTAGGGACCATTCCGACTCCATCGGTGTGAACCTGGATAGAGCGTCCGCTGTCACATTGCGGACTCCTTGAAGGTGAACTGCTGACAGGTACCACTTCTTCTTCCCCCAAATCGGAAGATGGCCAACATCACCTGGTTGAGAGGTGGTGACCTTGATCCTTGTTGATTCAAGCATCTCACAACTCCCCCGCTGTCCAGCACCAACCTAATGTGGATCGAGCGACGCGGGGAGACTTTCTTTAAGGAAAGAAGGACTGTCATAGCCTCTAGAAAATGACTGTGAGAGGTCTTGAACAGACTGGACTAAGACCCTTGGGCCTTTTTCTGATGAGAGTGAACTCCCCATCCCTCCTTCGAGGCGTCTGAGTGACTCGTCACCGACGGGGGAGGTGGATGAAGAAGAACCGACTTCCTAAGAAGTCTGGCTTGGGACCAAGGCCTGAGAAGAGTATTTCGACGAAGCAGAACTGGTCTTCTCAGATCTCTTCGCGCATCTGATGCATAACTACTCCAATCTCCGGTTGCATCCTTTAGCTGTGCTCTTAGCACCGGGTCTGTCACCGAAGTAAACTGGAGAGACCCCAGTACACTCTCCAGTTCGCATCTGATATCCATACGGAATCTAGAAGTCTCTTGACAGAACCAGCTATCTCCTTTCTTTTCTCCGCCATGACGGAGAAAACGGTGTGACATTAGGTCCCAGTGGATTCACACCCACCGGAACTTAGAGATGGAGAAAGTTGAGACTTTTTCTGTTGATCTTGAAGCCTAGATAATCTAGGAAATGGATCACATACAGGGAAGCTTGCAAGCATTCTGTCCGGGATGCTGCCCACACCAGCCAAAAATCCAGGTAGGCTACTACCTGAATTCCCTTTAGGCGTAATTGACTGAGAACTACGTTCGCAAGCATCGTGAAAATCCTTGGGGCTATTTTTAGCCCGAGAGGCATGGCTCTGAAGGCGTATAGTCTTCGTTGTAGCCTGAACCTTAGGTAGGAGGAGAATCGACAATAGATTGGAACGTGCCAATAGGCGTCTGACAAAACTATGGAGGCGGTAAATGCCCTCTTGGGCAGTAAGGTCCTTATGTGTTGCATTGTTAGCATCTTGAACCTGTAGTTCGCTATGAACTTGTTAAGTGGCGACAAGTCCAGAATGACTCCGAGTTTTCCGAGTCCTTCTTGGGAACACAAAACAGCCTCCCTTGGAATTAGATGGACTTTACCCTTCGGATCACTTTTCCTCTAACAGTTCTTGAATGAACTCCTCCAGAACGGGGGTGGAGTGTCGGAAAAACCCCGAGGGTATGGGGATGGAGTGCTGTACCAGCTCCAGCCCAGTCCCTTCTTGAGTAGGCTGTGGACCCAGGGATCGAAGGTCCACCGATCCCGAAAGCGTTGGAGACTCCCTCCTACCAATATCATCTCGCTCGGACTGTTGTCCTGAGGTCTTGCCTCTCTGACCGCGACCACCCATGAAACCCCTTCTCCTTGAGGGGCGCCTAGACGAACTTCTGGCTGCTCCTCTAGGCTTGCTCGACAGGAAGTTGACTGACCCTCGAACGATGGGTTGAATGCCGGAGACTGTGTCGACACGAATTGGGGAACCCACTGAAGTGTGGTCGGGGTTTTTGCCACCATCTGGGGCACTGAGGGCATCAGCAAATGCCGTTGCTGCTGTTGTCTACTTGACTTAGCTGGCCGAGAAAGTATCCTAATCCTTTTAGTCTTCCTCAAAGGTTGGGGACCCCATCCGGGGAAGAATTTCTCTTGGTAGACAGGCCCCACTCCTGGAGAAGATTTCTATCCTCCGTGGCGGCCCTATCAACCTCTTTGACCGATTCACTAGGGAAAAGGTCTTTGTCCCAACTGTTGGAGGAGATTAGTTTCCTTGGCTCATGCCTCATCGTAGCCCGGGCGAACACGAACTCCCTACAGGCTCTCTTCGCCCTGACGGAGCTGTAAAGATCCTTCGTCACAGTGGCCAGATGAGTCTTGATCACAACCATGAACATTTCATGGACCTTGGGGTCACTTGTCATCGTCTCAAAAGTGGACTGAAGAGACAAAGAGGCAGCCAGTCTTTCTTTTGTCTCGAGTTCTCTCCGCAAAAGAAAGCCAGACAGCTTAGAGAGGATCTCGCCGAACCGGCATCCGGCAAAATCCGCCTCCCACATCTGGACTGAGAAGGCAAGATGGACGTCCTTCCAGTCCTTGTTTTGCTTACTAAATCTTCCTTTCTAAAGGCCAGCAACAAGGGTTTACACTCCACCAGGGAGGGGAAAGGCTTGCCAGCCTCGACTGTTTTCAAAACCGCCGCAAACCCTTTCAGCGAAAAGGGGGAAGGCTGTGGCAGGAGAGGACACAAGGGAAGGGAGCCTCTTACTCAAATACAGCTACCTTTGAGTTCATGAAGCCCCTCTCTTTCATCGAAGATGAAAGCAAAGCATGAGCCTAGCATGGTCTATCACTACGACCTCCTCCGGCTCTGTCTCTTCCTTTTAAGCTGGTACCTCCCTCAACCGGACATAGCAGTCCGGATATGCCCCTGCAGTTACAATGCAGCTGCCTTCCCATTCTTCTCCCTCTGCCTTTGTTGGATTAAGCCAACAATGGAGGGAGGGCCTGCTCTACTGCGAGAGCAGACGATGTTGAGGGAGCAGGTTCAAGGACCTGAACCGGAGCAGCCGACATCTCTCGGCCTCTTCCGCTACCTTGTCCGGAGCTCGAACTTCATCCTGGCCTTCTGCCAGGAGGTCTTCCTCCAGACGTTCGGACACGTCTGACATCCTGTCGTCCAACTGGATGCTAAGCAAGGCGACCGCGACTTCAGCATCCACCGGGATCTGAATTAGGGGGACCTCCTCTTGAGGCTGGGGAATCACTGTAACAGTTGATGCCCTAGGGAAAAGGAAGCCCTCATCTTCTCACTTGGAAGATAAGGTCCAGAGGTGATCTTCTGAAAGCCCCTCACCCAGGTACGAAGCTTCTCCCTAGCTATATCCCTTGAATCCACCGTTCTAGGGGAGACAAAAACGGATTTTGAGCGAAGCGAAAAGAAAAAGCCTCAATAAATAGGTTAGTGCATACGAAACATACCTGAGGGACCCGATACCGGAGAACATCCGTGGAGACAGCGCATGCCACACGCTTCCTTCAAAACCATGTCCGCAGAAGTCCTACTGCGGACGTTGCAGAAAACACATCCGCACTACGGATGGTCCTCCTGTAAAGAGAAGAAATTTCCATGAGTATCAAGTGAACTACGTATCACTGGATATGCATAGTAGCATAACAAATCGGAAAGGAAAGACACATCCTTGTATTTCCCGCACAACCAATTGTTGTAGCCTTCCAGATAATAAAATCGTATGGTTAATCTATGCCAGATTAACCAATGGAAAATTTCCAAAGGAAATAGGTGTAGCTCCCGCCTAAGGAATGATTTTAAAATACCGGATAATAGACAAGAAAGAACTCACTTTCTTATCTGTAAGGCCAACAGCAACGGGTCGTGCAAGACCACAAAGAATAAGGGAAAGACACATACTTGTGAATCCCACACAATCACCTGTGGAAGCCCACCAGCCATTAAAATCAAATGGTTAGTCTTTGCTAGAATAACCAAAGATCATATTTCCCGAGGGAAATTAGGTGTAGCTCACACCTAAGGTAAGATTTTACCATTCTGGCTAAAGATGAAAAGAATTCTCTTTTCATCCCTGTAAGGCAACACCAAGTGACTGCACAAGGCAACACAAGTAAGTCAGAAAAGACAGTGTCGTAACCTACTATATCATGGTCTCCCCTGGTAGAATACACCATACAGGGAAGAACTGATACAGTACATGAGGGTGGTGTGCCGGCCGGCTCTTGCCGGTCAGTACCCCCCCCCCCCTTTTCCAAAGGTAGATCTCAAGTATGCAACTTAGGATCACCCAGACGGGGGAGAACTCCAGTTCCTATGCC